>NC_133324.1:185733394-186034530 GCF_042186555.1 Aquarana catesbeiana
ATCAGCTCAAGCTGCAGCTGTGAGGTGCAGATTGCATTCTCTCCTTGGGTCCTGATCTGCTGCTCGGGAGTGACCACCACCTCCTCACCCTGGGCCTCCAGAACTGCCACAGGTGTGGGGCAGAGGTCTTGGACCCTCTGTCCGGTGGCCATCGCTTCAGCTGCAGAAGTTTCTGGTAACTCCACCGATGCTGCTGGCAGAAAATCCCATGTCTCTGTCAGTATTGTGAGAGAAAGGCAACCTGCCTCTTCTCTCCGGGAGGCTGAAGCTGCTATTGGTGTTGGGCAGAGGTTAGCAGAGCTCTGCCCTGTTGTCAGCACTTCAGCTTTGGAGACGGCAGTCTCCGGAGTCTCCACTGCTGATTCTCTGGCATGCTGCTGAACGCATTCTAGCAGTTTCCTGTATGCCCTTTCCAGATGCTGTTCCTTCCTTAGCAATTAGTCTAGATCAGGTTTAAGCTCAGAGACCCCTGCAAGACTGAGCATAGCCTCTCTGTATCCTCGCAGGTCCTCAAGGGTAGGTTCCCCTTCATCACCATACACAAAACAATCTGAAAGGCTCTCCCACAGCAATCCAGGGCCACCAAAGTCATATCCCTCCGGAGAACATTCTGTTGTCTCCCCTAAATATTCCTCCTCCGCGTGCCATTGCAGAGCCCGATACCAATTGTCCAGCTCTATTTCCTGCTGGACCAGCCTGTCCAGCTCAGTCACCTATTGCTCCTGGGGCCGCTCTCCCAGGAATTGCATCCGTAACTCCCGTTGTTCACTGGCCTGTTGCTCTGGGGTAGGAAAGCACTTGCCCTGTTGCATACTAGCAACCTGGAGGGCTCTAATCCAGTGTCTTACCCGAATCTTCTGCCTGAGCTCCAGGTATTCATCCGCAGACACAGTCCTGGGGATTGCTGAAAGGACGATCTGCAACAGCCCCGGGAACTTTGATGCCAGATCCATATCTCCGCTGGGGTGACTGAAGTCTGCTACGCCAATCTTGGATCCAGGTGGAGGTTTGGACGTCTTTACAGCCAGGAAGCATTATCCTGCTGCTGCCAACCAGTTGTGACAAACCCCTGTCCTCAAACAGGTCTTTGTCCACCGTAAATGCTTCCTCTGTCCAGAACCAGCACTATCCAAGACCCTTTATTCCACGCAGTCACCAGACAACACCAGTCTTGGAGTGGCAAACAACAAACTCATTTATTATCACACAATGACACAACAGATAAAATAACTCAGAGACTCTTTCCCCCCACCCTCAGAAAACAGGGTGGGTTAGACTGTCCAATGACAATAGACACATAGGTCAGGTGTTTTCAAACTTCTCCTCAGTAAACAGTATTAGCATCGGGCTGCTGGAGGAATCCCCCTCCCTCCATAGAGAGAAACATCCCATGATATCCAGAGCAGACAGACACAATAGAACATTGGAATACAGCCCCACCCTGACCAATCACAGCAAAGAGTCCACAAAAAATGAGACAATATACAATATATACATATATACAAGATTGAGCCTGATTAGTACAGATCAGACTGGATTTCTCATTCACCTCGCAAAGAGTATTGTTCCCTTAAAATCCAGGGCTCATAATCAGTCGGCAACAGGCCTGCATTCAGTCCTATAAAGGAAGGTGCAGCGCTAGAAAAATGTGATAAATAAGTCTGATAAAAAGATGTCCCAAAACATAAATTGAGTGAAGCCAAACGGAGTCATCCCCATCATGAGGAAACAGAAAACCCCCAACGGATGACATCCACCATAGAAGATGTCTCAGAAAGGGATAGGAACACCGTCACCATCACCCACACAAACTGACTCTTACCATCAGTGTATGGGTAATACACATATGTTGTAATCAGATGGTAAAGGCAATCTTCTCAATATAAGCCAACGATCATCTATATGTGTGACATCAGCAAATTCATCACCATTTGATAAAATTGCATAGAGCGATGTGAAGCGACCAGCGCTTCCAGCCATCAAGATGGCCGCCATGCCTCTGTCCAACCTCGTCCTGCGTCTCCAGTCTCTGACATCGGCCAACGTTTCGTCATCAACATGCGTCTTCAGGGGCGTGGTAATGTGGCAGTGTCAGTGGATATAAGGCAATCTAACTTAAGGTACGCCTCATTATTCAATCCCCCGGGACAACAAGCCCCGGCTATTTCTGTCTTCAGAGACCCAGTGAATAAGGATTTACTTGCTGTACAGGTCAAGAAGAACAGAAGGGAATACATGTTTAGGAAAGGTTTGGAGCAACTTATAGATCATGTTGACATTGTTGTACACCCAGCGGATAAAGGGGGAGGTATTGTGATCTTGGACAGAGAGGCTTATGACAAGGAAATGTCTAGATTGCTCTCTGATCGAGATACCTACCTTCCTCTGCGTGGCAATCCAACTTCTCAATACAAAAAGGAGTTGGTTGTGTTGGTAATGAGGGTTTCAAACAAGGAATTTTATCTAAAAAAGAAAAAGCTTTTCTAATTCCATCAGCCCCTAGGATCCCAGTGATCTACTACTTACCTAAAGTTCATAAGGACCCTATTTGCCCCCCTGGAAGGCCGATAGTCAGTGGTATTGACTCGGTTACTTCCAGGGTGGGCAAATATGTGGATCATTTTTTGCAGCCCCTTGTGACTGGTACTCCCTCCTATTTGAGAGACTCCACGCAAGTGATTAATGCGCTCAAGAGTGTACAGTGGAAGGAGTCTTATATCTTTGCAACTGCAGACGTTGCCTCACTTTATACTATTATATCACACCATCATGATAGGGAAGCGGTAGAATATTTCCTAGAGAAGGACACTCTCCGTAGGAATCAAACAGCTTTCATTTTGACTTTATTGGATTATGCCATGCAACATAACTATTTTTGGCACGGTGGCTCCTTCTATTTGCAGAATAGAGGCGTAGCCATGGGGGCTAAGTTTGCCCTAAGCATGGCTAATCTCTTCATGGCTAAATGGGAGGAGGATGTCGTCTATCAAGAACCCAGAGCTGAGCTGGTGTTCTGGAAAAGATATATAGATGACATCCTCCTCCTATGGGATGGAGATTTAGAGTCCTTGTCCAAGTTTATTGCTGACCTTAATGCTAATGACCAGGGTATTGCCCTCACTTTTGAAGCTAGTACCACTGAGATACATTTTCTTGATCTCAGAATCAGGGTTAATGAGGGACAAATCATTACTTCTACCTTTTTCAAGGCGACAGATCGCAATGGCTACATAGACACTAAAAGTTGTCATCATAAGGCCTGGTTAGATTCAGTACCCAGGAGCCAATTCCTGAGGTTGAGGCGCAATTGCACGAATTGTGATGACTTCGTGTCGGAAGCCTCTATCCTCAGGAAGCGATTCCTTGATAAAGGTTATGCAGTGGAAATTTTAGACGCGGCATTTAACTTTGCAAAAGAAAAAAATAGGGAAGATCTGTTGACAATGAAAACCAAGGTCCAAGACGGTTCCTTTAAATTTTCTTTTATCACCGCTTATTCCAACCAATTTTTTGATGTCCAAAAAATAATACAAAGGCATTGGAAAGTTTTGAAGGGGAATAGAATTTTGGGTCCTAATTTACCTGATTTACCTCGTATGGTGTACACGGGAGCCCCCCCATTGCGGTTACAGGTAGCTCCCAATGTCATCAATCCACCCAAGCAGATTTCTTTTTTTCGAAGCATGGGGTTTTTTTTTCCTTGCAGGAGGTGCCCGATCTGCAAGGTGAATGCTAACAAATGCAGGAATGTAGATTCCTTTCAATCTACTTTCACTCAGGAATCCTTCTCGATAAAACCCTTCATTACATTCACCACTAAACATGTGGTGTATATCATCGTTTGTCCCTGTGGGCTACAGTACATAGGGCGTACTATTCGTAAATGACATATTAGACTTAAGGAACATGTTGATAATATCAAAAGAGGGTTTCCTAAGCATAGTCTATCCAAGCACTATGCTCTAAAACATGACTGTGATCCAAAAGGCACCATCTTTTTGGGGATCGACAAGTTTTCAGGGCACTGGAGGGGAAGCAATATGAGTAGAGGGGTTTCTCAGCTAGAGACTAAGTGGATATACCAAGCTAGGACCTATTTTCCATATGGAATGAATGTGGAATGGGATTTGAATGCTTTCATTAATAACAGCTAGATCCCGCATTCTCTGTTATTATATTCTTTTCTCCTTTTTTTAGTTTATTTTTTTATTATTTTTTATTCAGATGTTGTTCCTCCTCTTTTGTTTATATAAGGTGACTGTCATGAAGCTTGGAATACTGATGTATTTCCCTTTGATTCTATTACACAGTGGGGGGGGGATCTGCTGCCCTGTTTTAAGGCTAACCCCCTCCAGACGGCTCCATGGTCTGGAAGGAATGCATTGTTCTGTGTTTGACTGTTTGTTTATGTACTTTAATTACCCCCTGGGGCTTCTCTGTGTCATTACACATATCAGTCCTCCTATTCAAGCTATCGGACCAATCCCTGCTGACCCTGTTTCAAGTCCTCATTTGCATGGCCAAGAGGACCTTAATTGAAGACTAAAGTGTACTTTACAATTGACCAATAGAAAAGTGGTTGTTGGGGGCAGGGTGTTCAAATTGCTGTGTATAAAATTGTGTTGTGTGCATCCAATAAAAGTGAGATTCCTGTTTGAACTTACATACAGCCTGCCTGGTGTTTGTTCTGAGCTATCACAACTGGATTCGAATGGCACATAGCTGTAGTTCGAATCACGGAGCATCGGATGACCGAACCATCAGACGTTGCGATCTGCAATCTGATTCAATAGCCGCAGAGGAGTGTCGGGAGAGTGGTATCGAGTGAGCAGGGGCTCGTTACATTGGTTGGCAGCGGTGGGATTTGCTCTCCAGTTACTGGGACACTCCAAACCACCACAGTGAATGACCAGCTATGCAGCCTGCAGGAGAGCAACGCTGAAAGACTTACCTGAGAGCCGGGGAGGGACTGGTGGGATCTTGCTTCTTTGCCGTGAACACATCCAAGCCATCACTTGGATCCAAGGTCCAGATAGCAGGAGAGGAGAGGTGCAGATACCAGCCACCATGGAAGAGGAATTCAGAAGGAGGTTGTGAGAGATGCAGATACAGCACAGAGGACCAGTATCAGAGCAGGTCCTGCTGGAATGGTTTGATTTTATCCGCTGCGAACTCTGGAAGGAAGCGCTAGCCCGTGAGCAGTGACACCAGGGAAAAGTTCTCCCCTCCATCCATGTAAGGTACTGGTCGCAGTATGAAGTACGAATGCTGTTATTGGGGGAACAAATGAACCAGGAGTGGACAGTTGAGTTGAGCAGGCTGATCCGGGCAGAAATGCAGTTGGACGAGAGCTACAGAGCCCTCCAGTGGTATGTAGTCCAAGTGTGCCCGTGGACAGCGGATGACAGCCCCATGGAAGGCTTTGACTAGGATGGCCTGGGATTGTTGTACTGGAGGCTGTCCAGGGACCCTGACATTGGGAGTGATTGAGAGTGGCGTCTGGAGGAAATAATGGAGCACAGAGAGCGAAGACTGAATGTCTCGGAAGTGCACTGGGCACAGGAAGATTTGGAGTTTCTGGCCGTTCAGGAATGGCAGCTGGAGATCACCTACAGACAGTTGCTAGACTCTGCTCAGCAGCAGTGTGGGGCTACCTTTGCCTGGGACTATCAGGAAATACCAGTTGACAACTCTGAAATCCTGGTTGAAGAGTCGACAATGTGGCAGAGTAACAGTGTGCTTTGCCAACCTGCCCCCGCAGTTATGAACGCGGAGGTCTTATGGCGGATGGAGCAAGTGCTGACTGACCTTCATGAACCTGTTTCTGCATTGGATGATCTTGGATGGAGGAATGTGCCTGTCCAGCAGAATGCCAGAGAATCGGCAGTGGAAAATCTGGAGATCGCTATCCCCAAAGCTGAAGTGCTGACAACAGGGCAGAGCTCTGCTAACCTCTTCCCAGCACTGATAGCATCTTCTGGGTTCCACGGACAGGAGATGGTGAACCTTTATCCCCAGACACCAGTTGCAGAGACAGGGGATTTGATAGAATTTTCTGCTGAGGAAGAACAACCTGGTGAGCCTCCAGCAGAAGAAGAGCTGTTATTAGGGCCAAACTTCACTGTGCTCTGCCCAGCACCAACAGCAGTATCTGTGGAGTCACAAGGAACTTCCCCAGCTGAAGCGCTGGTCACTGAACAGAGGTTCCAAGACCTCTGCCCCACATCTGTGGCAGTTCCGGAGGCTCAGGGTGAGAAGGAGGTGGTCACTTCCCAGCAGCAGATCAGGATACAGGGGGAGAAGGGAGAGGAAGTATTCGTTGTCCCTCCCCAACAGTTGGCTAGGGTGGAGGAAGCGGTCTTTCCTCCCCAGCAAAGATCCGTGCACCTGGGAGACAGTACCACAGACATATCGTCCCAACATCCAGATGAGGGAATGGAAAAGGAAGCAGCCGGCTCACCTCCCTAATGGCAGTTACACAGTTTGGGAATGGAGGAAGCCAGCCTCCTGCCCCAATGGTTAGCCAGAGTGGAGGATGTGGAGTCCCCAGCAGAAGGGCTGGCAACCGCGCAGAGCGCTGCTGGCCTCTGCCCTCAACTAACAGAAGAGGGAGTTCCTGTGGTAGTGGATGGGACTTTGGTCTCCACTGACACAACCCCAGAAAATGGTGCGACACTGAGACAGGAGGGTGTCAGCCATGCTTTGCAAGCACTGTGGGATTTTCACCTACTAAAAGTGAATGGGACTTCAGTCCCCACTTGTATACTCCAGGGATGCTGGGCAGTCGGCCCAGATCCCCAACAATATGACGGAGTGAGCCCAGTCACCCTGTCTACTCTCCAGCAGCTGAAAGGACTCCAGGGAGAAGGGCCAGTCCAGACCTGTCCCCAGTGGCGGGCATGTTCTATGAGAGAGGCAGAGGTTGGCTGGGTAAGTAATGCTCTGTATGGGACAATTTGTTTGGGGTACTGTGTGGGTACAGGCATTAGGGGACTGGAACTATGGACTAACTAAATCCGTCTGGGGTCTCCTATTGTGTTAGTCATCTGCCGACAAGTGAGAAATGTGACAGACTGAGCCAGGACAGAGGCTTTTGGAGGGGACTGAATGCTAGCCTCTTTCTGACCCATCGTGGGCCCTGGCATTTGGGGGAACTGTGCTTTTTGTGAGCTGTATGCCTGAGGACCCTTGAGGTGGTGTTACTTTGGATTCCGGTCCATATCCCCCCAAGGGACACAGACTCTGGGAAATTGTATTTGCCATATTACAGTGTGACCGATTCATACTGTTGGAAGCTTAAGACTACTTTTCCAACATCCTCGAGTTGACCCGTTTGGGGTCCCACTGTGGCTGTTAGACTGTTTTCCAGGGGGAGTATTGTCATGAAGCTTGGAATACTGAAGTATTTCCCTTTGATTCTATTACACAGTGGGGGGGATCTGCTGCCCTGTTTTAAGGCTAACCCCCTCCAGATGGCTCCATGGTCTGGAAGGAATGCATTGTTCTGTGTTTGACTGTTTGTTTATGTACTTTAATTACCCCCTGGGGCTTCTCTGTCATTACACATATCAGTCCTCCTATTCAAGCTATCGGACCAATCCCTGCTGACCCTGTTTCAAGTCCTCATTTGCATGGCCAAGAGGACCTTAATTGAAGACTAAAGTGTACTTTACAATTGACCAATAGGAAAGTGGTTGTTGGGGGCAGGGTGTTCAAACTGCTGTGTATAAAATTGTGTTGTGTGCATCCAATAAAAGTGAGATTCCTGTTTGAACTTACATACAGCCTGCCTGGTGTTTGTTCTGAGCTAGCACAACTGGATTCGAATGGCACATAGCTGTAGTTCAAATCACAGAGCATCGGATGACCGAACCATCAGACGTTGCGATCTGCAATCTGATTCAATAGCCGCAGAGGAGTGTCGGGAGAGTAGAATCAAGCGAGCAGGGGCTCGTTACATTAGGTGACATTTTCTCTTGTTTATCATATTTGATTTTTGCATTTTTGTACTGCAATTTGTATTCCAACCACAAGATGCTGCCACCTCCTGCAATATTCTAATCTTTTTGAGATGTGCTGGTTCCGGTTTAATAGTCTATACTTCCGGTTTTTGGAACGCATCTGATTTCCACCTGTCCAACCCCTTCATTATAAATACACGTCCGTTTGCACCATAACCACGCCCCTGAAGACGCATGTTGATGACGAAACGTTGGGCGACGCCAGAGACTGGAGACGCAGGACGTGGTTGGACAGAGGCACGGTGGCTATCTTGAAGGCTGGAAGCACTGGTCGCTTCACATCGCTCTATGCAATTTTATCAAATGGTGATGAATTTGCTGATGCCACACATATAGATGATCGTTGGCTTATATTGAGAAGATTGCCTTTACCATCTGATTACAACATATGTGTATTACCCATACACTGATGGTAAGAGTCAGTTTGTGTGAGTGATGGTGACGGTGTTCCTATCCCTTTTTGAGACATCTTCTATGGTGGATTTCGTCCATTGGGGGTTTTCTGTTTCCTCATGATGGGGATGACTCCGTTTGGCTTCACTCAATTTATGTTTTGGCACATTTTTTTATCAGTATTATTTATCACATTTTTCTAGCGCTGCACCTCCTTCCTTTATATTTCTTTAATTGTACCCAGCAATTTTGTGTCAGCAGCTTTTCTATATTGAATGTTACAACAAGCGTAACAGATTCGTTTTTTATTTCTGCATTCAGTCCTCTCCAAAAGCCTCTGTCCCAGCTAGGTCTGTCACATTCTGTAATGACAGTATAAATGTAAAAAAGAAAAGCCTTTTCCCTAGTTAACACTATGTCACCTTAGGCCCAATACAAAAATAAGTTTCTTTATCTTGACTTATTTTGGCTTAATAATTTGAAAATATGTTGGCTGCTTAACCACTTCCAACCCAGCCTGTTGTAATCTGACAGCTGAGTGGGACATTCGTCATATGGAAGTTATATGACATTCTTCTGGAATGTGTCTCGCACGCGCCCCATGGGCCATACCTCGACGCAATTTGTCGCCAGCTGTTTCAACAGGACACAGCCATTGACTGATCAGTGTACCGGCCCAATGCCGGTACCATGTGATCGATTTGATTAATCACAGCAGATCGTGTACGTTTTTACATAATGGATGGCTTTCATGCCATTCATCGTGTACAATTGTGTTGCTAGCTGTGATTGGTCACAGTGATCACATGGTACAGACAGGGTCAATCACAACCCATCTGTACTATGTGATTAGCTGTGGGCAATCACAGCAAATCACAGTAGTAAACACCGAATGAATCAGTTTCATTCAGTAAAATTGGTTGCTTATACCAGTGAAATTCACTGGTAATAGCCATCATAATGTGTAATAAAAATAATCCTGATCACTTCCCCAGAGTAGTACAGTGTTACTATGGTAACAATGTATTGCTCTGATTACAGTCTGTTAAAAAAAACCGTAAAAATGTAATAAAAAAAGTGTCTTTTTTTTTTTTTGTTTTACATACTGTCACCAGTCAGTATCCCATCATTGCCACACCAGTTATATGATGAGGATGTACTGCACTAGTGACACTATGTAATAAAAAAATTGTGAAAATACCATTTTTTTAAATGTAATTTTCCCAAAAACTGTGACAAAGATGTAATTCAAAAAACTTGCCATGCCTCTTACTAAATACCTTGGACTGTCTGCTTTCCAAAAAGGGGTCATTTGGGGGATATTTTTACTGTCCTGGCGTTTTTGGGCTTCAAGAAATGAGATAGGCCGTCAGTACATCAGAATTGATCAGTTTTCAGATATATTGTATATACTAAAGTTTGTGGACTCTATGACTTTCCTGCAGACTTTCCTACTCAGACTTCATCTGGGGTGATGAAGATGAAGTCTCAGTAGACGAAATGCGTCGGGAGACTCCACTGCCTGCCACAATTTTATGACAAGCGCTTTTTTATTACGGAGAATGTAAGTGTTTTACTTTTAAATAAATTAATTTTACCAAACGTTATTACACTATGTGGCCCTTCTCTCATTCCTTATGGGCTATTTCACCGAGACCAAGTCACATGTAGAAGAGCTCTGTCTAGAGCCCTTGATGCAATTTGGACCTCGTATCGTTTGGCTGAGAGACCCTACTTCATTGTCTGTTGGCAATACAAGCTTTACTGACTCATGAGACATATGTTTATATGAGTCCAACCATTCTGGTAAGCCTGCATTGCTTTTACGCGGGGGATCCATCATATCTATGTCACTTCCTTACCAGCTATCCACGTGGTGAACAGCACTATCATCTCTATGGGACTATAAACTTTTTTTCAAAACCTTTTTTTCATATTCAATAGATACCTGCTAGGGTGTCTCACACCAACATTTGGGATATATGCAGTCATTTTTGTTATTGTTTCTTGTGTATGCAATATTTCAATTCAAAACTTATTGGTTTTAATTAGCGCTACACTATATATGCACCTGTTCAGGGTGATGTGCAGTGTTAGTTTTCCGCCACACATAGTGTTTTGCTTTTAGGCCAAAAAGTTACATTTTCGTCTCACCTGACCAGACCACCTTCTTCCTCATGTTTGCTGTGTCCCCCACATGGCTTCTCACAAACTGCAATCGGGACTTCTTATAGCTTTTTCCTTCAACAATGGCTTTCTTCTTGCCACACTTCCATAAAGGCCAGATTTGTGGAGTGCACGACTGAAAGTTGTCCTGTGGACAGATTCGCCACTTGAGATGTGGATTTTTGCAGCTTCTTCAGAGATATCATGGGCCTCTTGGCTGCTTCTCTGATTAATGCTCTCCTTGCCCGACCTATCAGTTTAGGTGGACGGCCATGTCTTGGCAGGTTTGCAGTTGTGCCATACTCTTTCCATTTTCAAGCGATGGATTGAACAGTGCTCCATGAGATCTTCAAAGCTTGGGATATTTTTTTATAACCTAACCCTGCTTTAAACTTCTCCACAACTTTATCTCTGACCTGTCTGGTGTGTTCCTTGGCCTTCATGATACTGTTTGTTCACTAAGGTTCTTGAACAAACCTCTGAGGGATTCACAGAACAACTGTATTTATACTGAGATTAAATTACAAATTAGGTGACTAATGAAGGTAATTGGTTCTACTAGATTTTAGTTAAGGGTATCAGCATAAAGGGGGCTGAATACAAATGTATACCACACTTTTCACATATTTATTTGGAAAAAATTTGGATAAACATTGATCATTTTTCTTCCACTTCACAATTAGGTGTCACTTTGTGTTGGTCTATCACATAAAATGCCAATAAAATACATTTACATTTTTAGTTGTAACATTGTAAAATGTGGAAAATTTCAAGGGGTATGAATACTTTTTCAAGGCATTGTATCACTATTTCATCAAGGTACACCAGAGCATACTGCTTGCTGGGTTTTAGGATTCTTCCCATGGTCCTCTGGAAGGTGGCGGGGCATTTTGTAACCCAAAAGCATTTTTTTCATATAGTAATGAACTCTTGGATCTTACAAATGCAGTTTTTTTGTGCTTTCAGTCAGGAAAATCTGCCAATACCCTTTTTTCAAGTTCAGAATTTTTAGATTGATGGGCTGTCTCCAGTCTGAGCAACCCTACCCTGGGCATGGGGTTATTGTCAAATTATGTCACTGAATTGAGCTACCTAAATGGTAGCATCACTAGGGTTGGTGTCATCTGGTGCGGTAAAACATGATGTCACCCCCTTAAAAAAATATTTTCCTGTTTTCTGAAAGTGCACCAAAGATGAAGCATGCCGGACTTTTGGTGCACTTTCAGAAAATGCAGAAAAAACGCACAACCTAATAGAAATCTATAGGACTGCAGCTATAACTGCAGGTAAAACCTGCAGGTAGAATGGTAGAAAGGTAATCACCTGCTGGTTGACTTGGAACGTTAACTCCGGCAGCTCCCGTCCTCTATTTAGTGCTTTTGTGTCTCCCTTCTGCTGTACAGAAGTGTTCTGTTCTGTCTGCTGCTCATCTTTGCTGTGTTAGTGAGCGCAGAGGCAATCCAGTGGCCGGCCCTGGGTGTTATCCCTTTGGCAGGTGTCACCCGGATGCCTACGCACCCCCATAGTGACACCACTGTACCTAAAGTCATTACAAAATACCCAACTGCTGTCTGGCTTTTGGACTAGAAAAATGGGGCAGAAACAGTCACCACTGGACTCTTCAATTATGTCTAACAAGCATTTTTAACTTTGTCACTGATATCTTTTTTTCTTGTTTCATGAACCCTGTAAGGCTTGAATGTGACACGCTTCACAGGCTCAGCAATAGTGTCATGTTGTACAACTGAAATCAAGTAGTTATGAAAAACTGTCTCTGTTTTTACTTCCTGCTTTTGGGAAGGATTGGACTAACAGCTATTTTCACCTCAGGGCATGAGGAAACTCTGCAATAATTTTTATAATAAATTAACTTTAGCAATTAAATATGCGATATTTGTTCAGGTTTTATTTTGCTTGGTTGATTACCTTTATAATTTCCCTCTCCAACTCTTTACATCACAGTTTTGCAGACAAGATCAGTGGACTATACTACTAATATTCTTATGATAGAAGAAGGAGAAATATTTGTATCCTTGTTGGCTAGGCAAGATATGATTGTCAAGCCTGGCAACAAAGGAGGTTCTATTGTTGTAATGAATACAAAATTTTATGAACAGGAAATGAACGACAACTATCAGATAGTAATATATAGCGAAATTAACCTGGTGTTTGATATACAAAGAAGGATAGAATAAGTAGTGGGTAGTGCATTCTGTGTGGGAGTTATTGATACTAATACTAAGACATTTCTTAAATTAGAAATTTGATTACTCCCATTATATATTTACTCTTTAAAGTATATAAGGCACTTTTCTCCCTGGTAGACCAATAGTGACCAGTGTAGATTCTATGTTGTCACCTTTAGCCATATTTTATGTTAAAATAATGACCACTTTGATCTCTGAAACACATTCTTATTTAAGAGATACTGGTCATTTTTGACAGAGTATTAAAGATTGATACGAAGTGAAATGTTTGTGGTCACCTTGGACATTTCAAATTTGTACACCTGCATCAAGTATGAGTTGGGGATTGAGGCAGCTAAGAGTTTATTGGGTTTAGTTTATTATGGATTTTTTTACAGACAACTTTGGAGAACAGTTTTAATTTCGATCTCTATGGCAGGCTTAAGGCATATACTGATTGGAAACATAGTGTGAGAGAAATATATGTTCATCCTTGACTCTAATTAGAGTTAAGAAATCTGGCATATTGAAACAAGGACAATACAAGTTTTCCTATCTGCTTAGAGTGTCAATGAGAACCTTACACCGGCGAACTTGATGGATGAATATAGAATACCAGTTGTTTTGCGCTTGTTAGAAGTTACAGAAATTTCATTTGATGATGAACATTTTGCTATTCTTACTGATCAGAATTAAACTGGAAATCAGAAAGGGGAACCGCATAGACATATTCAAACAATCAGAAGGTCTTTTATAGGTCAAAGAATATCCTGTTGTACAGTTGTGCTGAACGGCAAGCCATTCATAAACTTCAGTCCAGCCAGTAAAGTATATTTAAGGGCTTCTGGCCCACTTTGTTAATGAAAAAAGAATAACTACACAAACAGCAATATTCTCACATGAAGCATTTAGCATATCGTTTCCAAAACTCACATTCAGCCTCTTGTTTTATTTTGCAGCACCAGTGCTCCATACCCTAGCCTTAGGGTCCTCTCAGTTCCTCCACAGACAGCCTTCTCCATTTCTGCACACATAGTTTGGCTGGCACTATAGCACCAGTTCACCAGCCAAGTCACTTTGTCTGACTCTAAAATTATTTTTTTGTGTACCGAAGCTGCTCTCCTGCCTGCTGGCAATATTTCTAAAAAGCAAACACTCAGCATCTGTGTACATTCTTGGTATACCTTGGTTCTGGGTTGGCTGAAGATGCTGAGCTCAGAAGAAGACTGGGAGAACATGTCAGTGGATGCAATGGAACAATGAGGGGGATCATGTCCATTGCAGCACTGGAAAGAGATGCTGTGCATGCACATTAAAGATAACTGAAATCCACCACCATGCAAATTTAATTCCACTTTAAATCGGTCATGCTGTTAGATGACCAGATGATAGATTACAAGACATGGAGAAACAGAAATAAGAAAAGGTTCCTCCTCATCGTACAATGGGTACCTGATCTGATGGCAAGTCTGCTTTAGCTCTAGACATGTCTTTTAGGCAATGAATAATGCAAAGTAGTGGGCAGTTGAGCGGGTATGGGCTATCAGGATCTCTGGGCCCATGATGACCATGTCTTATTTACAAACAGGAACACCCTCCTAGGTGGAACTCTTTGTGACAGCAAATTCTTGTCTTAAAGCGAATCTATAATATATAAATATATAAAAATAAAACTGCCTGGAGATAAAAAAATTTTGCTGAAGAGAAATGCAAGTCTACAAATGAAGTCTATTTTGCCTAAAAACATTTACCCCTGGCTCCTAGCAATTTTTTTAATTCTATGTACACTACAGGGTAGGCACTGTGTAGTGTACAGCCCAAGTAAATTTCCAGCATCTAAAATGGAGTCAGGTTGCAGAGGATAATATAACTTCTTTGCAAATATCAGGGGTTACTTCATCAGTGGCGGCCCAATGGCCAGAGAGGAGCATCATGAACCCCAGAAGTAGCAGCATAGGAGATAGTGGAGGGTGGGACAGTAGGGATGAGCTTCGTGTTCGAGTCGAACCCATGTTCGACTCGAACATCGGCTGTTCGATCGTTCGCCGAATTGCGAACGTTATGGGCCGTTCGCGCTAAATTCGTGTGGCGCGTCACGGCCCATAATTCACTGCGGCATCGCAGTGCATTGCTGGCTGATGATTGGCCAAGCATGCACTATGACCCGCATGCTTGGCCAATCACAGCGCCGTCAGTAGAGAGAGCTGTAATTGGCCAAAGCCAGGGTGGCTTTGGCCAATTATGGCTCAGGGGATTTAGTACACACCCCACACTATATAAGGCCGCCTGCACGGCGGCCCTGTGTAGTGTGTGTTCCGGTGTGCTGAGAGATAGAGAGAGAGAGAGACAGTGTCATTTGATTTGAGTTAGATAGATTAGGCAGAACAGTCAGTCAGTTAGCTGCACTTACAGTGTATTGTGTATATATATGCATCCCAGGTGTTGCATATATATATATATACACTGTATTCAGTTTAGCTAGATCCGTTCCTGTTATCTTCTATCTAGACTATTTACATTTAATGCAGTGCGCCCTGCTCACAGTGTTCAACTAGATCCGTTCCTGCTATTTACATTTAGTGCAGTGCGTCCTGCTCACAGTGTTCAGCTAGATCCGTTCCTGCTATTTACATTTAGTGCAGTGCGTCCTGCTCACAGTGTTCAGCTAGATCCGTTCCTGCTATTTACATTTAGTGCAGTGCGTCCTGCTCACAGTGTTCAGCTAGATCCGTTCCTGCTATTTACATTTAGTGCAGTGCGTCCTGCTCACAGTGTTCAGCTAGATCCGTTCCTGCTATTTACATTTAGTGCAGTGCGTCCTGCTCACAGTGTTCAGCTAGAGCCGTTCCTGCCATTTACATTTAGTGCAGTGCGTCCTGCTCACAGTGTTCAGCTAGATCCGTTCCTGTTATCTTCTAGACTATTTACATTTAGTGCAGTGCGTCCTGCTCACAGTGTTCAGCTAGATCCGTTCCTGCTATTTACATTTAGTGCAGTGCGTCCTGCTCACAGTGTTCAGCTAGATCCGTTCCTGTTATCTTCTAGACTATTTACATTTAGTGCAGTGCGTCCTGCTCACAGTGTTCAGCTAGATCCGTTCCTGTTATCTTCTAGACTATTTACATTTAGTGCAGTGCGTCCTGCTCACAGTGTTCAGCTAGATCCGTTCCTGTTATCTTCTAGACTATTTACATTTAGTACAGTGCGTCCTGCTCACAGTGTTCAGCTAGATCCGTTCCTGTTAAATTCCTACTGACAGGCAGGCTTGTCTGGTTACAGTATATAAAGCTACCTGAAGAAAATTACAGGTGTTCTATTTGATCCTATTAGTACCACGGTCAGGCAGCTAGACTATTTACATTTAGTACAGTGCGTCCTGCTCACAGTGTTCAGCTAGATCCGTTCCTGTTATCTTCCTACTGACAGGCAGGCTTGTCTGGTTACAGTATATAAAGCTACCTGAAGAAAATTACAGGTGTTCTATTTGATCCTATTAGTACCACGGTCAGGCAGCTAGACTATTTACATTTAGTACAGTGCGTCCTGCTCACAGTGTTCAGCTAGATCCGTTCCTGTTATCTTCCTACTGACAGGCAGGCTTGTCTGGTTACAGTATATAAAGCTACCTGAAGAAAATTACAGGTGTTCTATTTGATCCTATTAGTACCACGGTCAGGCAGCTAGACTATTTACATTTAGTGCAGTGCGTCCTGCTCACAGTGTTCAGCTAGATCCGTTCCTGTTATCTTCTAGACTATTTACATTTAGTGCAGTGCGTCCTGCTCACAGTGTTCAGCTAGATCCGTTCCTGTTATCTTCTAGACTATTTAAATTTAGTGCAGTGCGTCCTGCTCACAGTGTTCAGCTAGATCCGTTCCTGTTATCTTCCTACTGACAGGCAGGCTTGTCTGGTTACAGTATATAAAGCTACCTGAAGAAAATTACAGGTGTTCTATTTGATCCTATTAGTACCACGGTCAGGCAACTAGACTATTTACATTTAGTACAGTGCGTCCTGCTCACAGTGTTCAGCTAGATCCGTTCCTGTTATCTTCCTACTGACAGGCAGGCTTGTCTGGTTACAGTATATAAAGCTACTTGAAGAAAATTACAGGTGTTCTATTTGATCCTATTAGTACCACGGTCAGGCAGCTAGACTATTTACATTTAGTACAGTGCGTCCTGCTCACAGTGTTCAGCTAGATCCGTTCCTGTTATCTTCCTACTGACAGGCAGGCTTGTCTGGTTACAGTATATAAAGCTACCTGAAGAAAATTACAGGTGTTCTATTTGATCCTATTAGTACCACGGTCAGGCAGCTAGACTATTTACATTTAGTACAGTGCGTACTGCTCACAGTGTTCAGCTAGATCCGTTCCTGTTATCTTCCTACTGACAGGCAGGCTTGTCTGGTTACAGTATATAAAGCTACTTGAAGAAAATTACAGGTGTTCTATCCCAGCTTAGTGCAGCTACAGGCCATTAGTATGTCTGGAAGGCCAAGAAGGAGAGGCAGACAGTCACAAGCCAATAAGAGAGGGCAAGCAGGCTCTGTGTCTAGTGCTGGTCGTGGAGACGGTGCATCCTCATCAGCACGTGGCCATGGGACACGCTTGGCCTTTTTTTCGGCAGCTGGCCGTGTTGAGCCGCAACATGCGGAAGACTTGGTCGAGTGGATGACCAAGCCGTCCTCATCCTCCTCATCCTCTCTCACCCATGCCCAGGGTGCTTTGTCTGGCAAAGCAGCGGCCTCTTCCCTCAGCTCAATGTCATCAGTGACTCCTTCCCTAGCTCCACCATGTCCTCATGAGGATTCCCTCGAACTGTTTGACCACAGTGTTGGGTACATGCTCCAGGAGGATGCCCAGCGTTTGGAAGGCTCTGATGACGATACTGAGCTCGATGAAGGCAGTAACATGAGCACGGACAGAGGGGGTGCCCAAGAAGGACAGCAATCTGGCAGTCATGCTCCCCCTGCTGCAGCATACTGCCAGGTTTGCTCCAGTGATGAGGAGGGAGGGGATGATGAGGTCACTGACTCAACGTGGGTGCCTGATAGGAGAGAGGAGGAGGAGGAGGAGGAGGAGGAGGAGGAGGCGGCGGCACATCACCAACGAGGCAGGATGCCCTCCAGGGGCCAGCCTAAGGGCAGCACATTGACTGCATCACACCCCAAAGCTCCACATGTGCAGGGCGCTGCAGTCTCTGCGCGTTATTCAAAAAGTTCTTTGGTGTGGGCCTTTTTTGAGATGAGTGCATCAGATCGCACCGCTGCTATTTGCAACATATGTCTCAAGCGTATCTCGCGTGGCCAAAACATCTCCCGCTTGGGTACCACATGCTTGACCAGACATATGTTGACCTGCCATGCAGTTCGTTGGCAAGCGTATCTAAAAGACCCACACCAAAGAACAAAGAGGATCTCTCCTTGCTCCTCATCAGCTGAGATTTCCAACCCCACTAGACCTTCAGTCCTCTCTGAGACCTGCAGTGAGAGGAATGAAGGTGTAGAATTAGGTGTGTCACAGCCAAGTACTTGTGGGCAATCTGCTTTTGGTACACCGACGTCAGATTGTACCAGGCAAATTTCCCTGCCCCAGCTGCTGCACCGCCGAAAGAAGTTTGCTCCCAGCCATCCACATGCCCAGCGGTTGAATGCTAGCTTGGCAAAATTGCTAGCACTTCAACTGCTGCCTTTTCAGTTGGTAGACTCTGCCCCCTTCCGTGAGTTTGTGGAATGTGCGGTTCCTCAGTGGCAGGTACCCAAACGCCACTTTTTCTCACGGAAGGCGATTCCGGCTCTCTACCGGCATGTGGAAGGCAATGTCCATGCCTCGCTGGACAGGGCGGTCAGCGGTAAGGTGCATATTACCGCTGACTCATGGTCCAGCAGGCATGGACAGGGACGTTACCTAAGTTTCACGGCGCATTGGGTGACTCTGCTGGCAGCTGGGAAGGATACAGGACAAGGTGCAGTAGTGTTGGAGGTTGTTCCGCCACCACGCCTCCAAAATGCTGATTGTGACACACCTCTCTCCTCCACCCCCTCCTCTTCTTCTTCCTCCATGGCCTCTTCCTCGGAACCAGAGGTGCTCCGTAGGCGTTCAAGGGGCTACGCAAGTACGCAGGCCAAAAGATGCCATGCGGTGCTTGAGCTGGTGTGCTTGGGGGACAGGAGCCACACTGGGGCAGAGGTTCTGTCAGCTCTGCAGGGGCAGGTTCAGAGGTGGTTGACGCCACGCCAACTTAAGGCAGGAATGGTGGTTTGCGACAATGGCACCAACCTCCTCTCTGCCCTCCGACAGGGACAAATGACCCATGTGCCCTGTTTGGCTCACGTCCTTAACTTGGTGGTGCAGCGGTTCTTGGGCAGGTACCCGGGCTTACAGGATGTCCTGAGGCAGGCCAGGAAAGTCTGTGTGCATTTCCGCCGGTCATATAATGCCAGTGCTCGGCTGACGGACCTCCAAAAGGAGTTTAACCTGCCCAAGAACCGCCTAATCTGTGACATGCCCACCAGGTGGAACTCAACGTTGGCCATGCTGCAGAGGCTGCACACGCAGCAGAGGGCCATCAATGAGTACCTGTGCGACTATGGCACCAGGACAGGGTCAGGGGAGCTTGTTTTTTTTTCCCCACGCCAGTGGGCCATGATCAGGGATGCATGCACTGTCCTGTCACCATTCGAGGAGGCCACGAGGATGGTGAGCAGTGACAGTGCATGCATCAGTGACACTGTCCCCCTTGTCCACCTGTTGGAGCACACGCTGCGTGGAATAATGGACAGGGCACTTGAGGCAGAACAGAGGCAGGAAGAGGAGGACTTCCTTAGCTCTCAAGGCCCCCTTTATCCAGACAGTGTTCCTGCGTGCCCGCCGATCACACAGGAAGAGGACGAGGAGGAAGAGGAGGAGGAGGAAGATTGTGTCAATATGGAGGTGGAGCCTGGCACTCAGCATCAGCAGCAGTCTTTAAGGGATCAGTCCCAAGAAACACATGGACTTGTACGTGGCTGGGAGGAGGTGGCTGCGGACCATGTCGTTCTTAGTGACCCAGAGGACTCCGGACCGAATGCCTCAGCAAACCTACGCTGCATGGCCTCCCTGATCCTGCAAAGCCTGCGTAAGGATCCTCGTATTCGTGGTATCAAGGAGAAGGACCAATACTGGCTGGCAACCCTCCTTGATCCACGTTACAAGGGTAAGGTTGCGGACCTTATCTTGCCATCGCAGAGGGAGCAGAGGATGAAACATCTTCGGGAGGCCTTGCAGAAAGGTCTGTGCAACGCGTTCCCAGAGACTGGGAGGTTACAAACTCCTGTTTATGGACAACGTGTTGCTGAGGCTTCGGTCAGTCAAAGAAGGAGCGGTGGAGAAGGTGGCCGTCTGACCGATGCGTTCAGACAATTTTTTGGTCCGCAGCCCCAAGGTATGATCGGTTCCAGCAACCATCGCCAGCGTCTGTTTTACATGGTGCAGGAATACCTAGGGGCAAGATCAGACTTGGACACCTTTCCCACCGAAAATCCTCTGGGTTACTGGGTCTTGAGGATGGATCACTGGCCAGAGCTTGCACAGTATGCAATTGAGCTACTGGCCTGTCCTGCATCCAGCGTTCTTTCAGAACGCACATTCAGTGCTGCTGGAGGCGTGGTAACCGATCACAGGGTGCATCTGTCCACCGACTCGGTCGATCGGCTGACCTTCATAAAAATGAATGAGTCTTGGATCACCACCAGCTACCAAGCACCTGATGCTGATGTAACCGAATAATTTTTTTTGAAATCTCAGATCCCTTCAAAGACTGCCTATGCTGATGCTGAGTGACTATCCCTGAGTAATTATCCTCTTCCTCCTCAATCATCACGCTGATAGCTTGTAAGAACATTTTTGGTTCTGGGCGCCACCACCAGTGCCTAAGGCACAATTTTTCAGCCCCTGTTTAACAGGGGCGTGTAATTACAATTTTTGATGTAATACTTTGCAGCAGGGCTCGTTCCTGCATTCCAACTAGAGTGTCTGTGAGGGGTTGCAGTGTTGTGGCACCAGCACCAGTGCCTAGGGCCCAATTTTCTGCCCCTGTCTAACAGGGGCGTGTAATTACAATTTTTGATGCAATACTTTGCAGCAGGGCTCATTCCTGCGTTCCAACTAGAGTGTCTGTGAGGGGTTGCAGTGTTGTGGCACCAGCACCAGTGCCTAAGGCCCAATTTTTCTGCCCCTGTCTAACAGGGGCGTGTAATTACAATTTTTGATGCAATACTTTGCAGCAGGGCTCGTTCCTGCGTTCCAACTAGAGTGTCTGTGAGGGGTTGCAGTGTTGTGGCACCAGCACCAGTGCCTAAGGCCCAATTTTTCTGCCCCTGTCTAACAGGGGCGTGTAATTACAATTTTTGATGCAATACTTTGCAGCAGGGCTCGTTCCTGCGTTCCAACTAGAGTGTCTGTGAGGGGTTGCAGTGTTGTGGCACCAGCACCAGTGCCTAAGGCCCAATTTTTCTGCCCCTGTCTAACAGGGGCGTGTAATTACAATTTTTGAAGCAATACTTTGCAGCAGGGCTCATTCCTGCATTCCAACTAGAGTGTCTGTGAGGGGTTGCAGTGTTGTGGCACCAGCACCAGTGCCTAAGGCCTAATTTTTCAGCTCCTGTTCAACAGGGGCATGTAATTACAATTCTTGATCTAATATTTCACAGCAGGGCCCTGTGAGGGCTTACAGTGTTGTGGCCACAGCAACACCTAAGGCCCAAATTTCTGCTGAGTATATAGGGCAGGACCCTACTTTCAAACATCTAACTTACAAACGACTCCTACTTGCAAACGGAAGGAGACAACAGGAAGTGAGATGAAATCTACCCCTAGGAAGGGAAATTCTCTCCTGTAAGAGTTAATATGGGAAAACAATTTCTCCTTTCCACTGATGCTTTCCAATCCTTGTTCCACAAAAAAACCCAAATTTTCAAAAAACATTTTTCATTGGGACAAAAAAGTGAGGTGAAATCTTCTGAAGAGGAGGAAAGACAGCAAAACAAATGTCACAGGGGTGATAACCCTTCCCTATGTTTTCCAAAAAGCTTAGAAAAGATTTTTTGGCTGGAGCTAAACATGTTAAAAATGTTCAAAATTACAAACAGATTCTACTTAACAACAAACCTACAGTCCCTGTCTTGTTTGCACCGCCTGTATACTGCTGTTCAGAGTATATAGGGCCTGGTGGCCCCACACCTTTCCTTATTTTAATTTGGGTGCGGGGTTCCCCTTAATATCCATACAAGACCCAAAGGGCCTGGTAATGGACTGGGGGGTACCCATGCCGTTTGTCTCACTGATTTTCATCCATATTGCCATGACCCGACATGACATTAAACCCGCAAGCAGTTTTAAATGAGATTTTTTCCTTTAAAAATGACATTTGGTGCAGGGACTGTTCTAAACATGGGAAACACGCGTCACTTTACAGGCATACTATAGACACCCCCCAGGTACGATATTTAAAGGAATATTTCACTTTTTTTTTTTTACTTTAAGCATCATTAAAATCACTGCTCCCGAAAAAACGGCCGTTTTTAAAAGTTTTTTTTGCATTGATACATGTCCCCTGGGGTAGGACCCGGGTCCCCAAACCCTTTTTAGGACAATACCATGCAAATTAGCCTTTAAAATGAGCACTTTTGATTTCGAACGTTCGAGTCCCATAGACGTCAATGGGGTTCTAACGTTCGTGCGAACTTTCGGTCCGTTCGCGGGTTCTGGTGCGAACCGAACCGGGGGGTGTTCGGCTCATCCCTATGGGACAGCAATTGGAACCTTGATCTGTCATCTCTGGAGGAAAGCACTGTGCAAAGTAATGCAATAGTAAGGATTAAGCATGAAGATGGTCTCAGCAACCTTTGGCGACCAAGCTTATTTTCTCTTTTTTGTTCCTCAGAGGGCAGATATAGCTATACTTTATATTGTAATATAGTCTGTCTCGCATACAGCAGTTTTGTTTTTATTTTAGTGTATTGTTAATTATTTGTTATTTTTTATGTAATTTGTGTCATTTAACAATTTTGCCTGTATTCATGTAACATTTTTAATATATACAGTGACTCGGTTAAATTGATGATAGGCAACTCCTATCCTCATATTGATTAGTGGTTCCAAATTAATAATAACTACTGCAGTAGGGAACAGACACAAAAGATACGCTCAGCATCTTTCCAAATTACTGTTCTGTTTTATTATGATGCAATTGAAGGTTTTTATGCACATGATTACGTAGGTATCACATTAATATTACAATTGTACGTTTATGGTAACAAGGGGCGTTACATAGGCAGGCTTATTCTAATCAGGACTCGAAAGAATGTAAACATTTACTGAAAACATTATTAGTGCTGTGTGCACAGTGAGGGCAGTGTGCAATACATACAAAATACAATACAATTATATACAGAACTTACAAATTTCCATTACAGTCTCCCCTCTTTTGATCAATATTTTGATCAATAACCATACCTGCTATAACCTTTAACCTGGAACCTCCACACACTTAGGTGGAGGTAGTCCTGGCCAAAGAGGCAAAAACTCCATTGTGGAGAAAATAATAGCTGAGCAACTTTTTCATTACCAAATGACTTTTCATTGTGAAAAACAAATGATTGATAAGACATATTTACAGAGTACTGGCTGTACACTCCTGTGGCCAGAATGGCCTTCTAGCTGAATTGTGGGCATGCTGACTTATCAGCATATGTAAACACAGACAATTCTACATAAAATGGAAAACGTACAAAAGACAAATATGACTTCAACATGGCTGAACTACTTTTCAAATATATATATATATATCCCTTACAATTAAAGTAATTGAATCAAAAAGTACCCTAGACTGTGATCACAAGAGGGAAACAAATCAAACACAGAGATTTCTTTAATTTAGTCATTTTTGCAGTGTCTGGTGTGGATCCAGGTGACTTTTCCTTCAAGTTTTGCAAAAACTGTACATGAAATAGATGCTGTATTGAGTCTCCAAACATTTCCTTATATATAAATGTCTCTTAACAATCCACAAGTCACCTGGCTTTAGTTTTAGATCCTTCCAAACTTTTAGGATCTGGAATTGGGGAGAAAACACATAAATGAGTTTGTCAAAAAACCTTAAAAGATCAGCAACATTCTCTGTGAGATCCGAATGGAGGACTTCAGCTGCTGAGACAAAATATAAGCAAGAGAGTAACACACTCCCAAACCAAATCCCATAGGGAGAGAGTCCAACATCCCCCTTAGAGGCTTCATAAAATATAAGAAAACATTAAGGCAAAAGTTTTCTAGTTTCTTACTCTACTTTGTCCGCTACATTGTAGACAGTAGGGGGTGTAAAAATAAAACCTCAAAACTTCTAATAAGGACTCTCCTATAAAAAATGATTTCCTCTGTTACTCTCTGTACTTTCTGCACTCTGTACTTACAAACTACTTCTGATAACACTTTTTACTGTGGCCTTTGCAGTAGCATTTGCCACTGGACATCCAAAAAACATGTCCATACAGACAAAATGCATACTCGTAAGATCCTAACTTGGGCATCTGGATATATCTTTTTGTAATATCTGGAAGGGATGTTCAGCTTTTGGTAACACCTTTGGTAACAGGTAAAACAAGAAGTGGTATGTTAGTAAAACAACTGTGGTGAACCCTGGCTCTATCCCACGCTCATTTACTAAGGCAGCCATAACTGCTTGTGACTGATGACACAGTCCATATGTCAAGCTGGAGGGAAAAGAGTGGCTGGCAGACATAAATGATCACCTTTTCCAAAGTCCTGTTTCATAAGAAGTTGCCCCCTGTGGACCACTTGTTCTTCTCGTTCTGGGGTCCTTAAAGTTGAATTATTAATCCCAGCTATACTGGGCCAGAACTAGGGTGGAATCTGTGAGTTGCACAGACCCATCAAGTGTCCGGGGCTGTAAATGCAGCATCCTTAGTCACCTGGTCTGCTTCCATGTGTTAAAGTTAATATGGCTACCTCAGCAAGAACCTGGAAGGATGAAAACAGCCGATCAAATTAACTTGGCATGCTTGGTTGGTTTACCTGCCGAAGTAAAAACAAACTTCTGGCCCTTTAAATGGAACCAAAAGCTCTCTATATCTCGACTATCTATATAAATATACACTCTTTTTATAGCTCACAGGCTTTGCTAAAACATGGAGCTCTGCTTCTTGAGCTGGGCAAAAAGGATCCAATGACTTTGAATACAGAGTATCCTTCTGGGTGGTAAACTGCATACTCAAATCTACAAAAAATGTAATATCTGGGTCTTCAGGGAGTGTGTCCTGCACTGGGCTCACAGCAGCTGATTCCTACACCATCAATTTAACACATACGTCTTTTCCTTTCTTTTGAATAAATGTACGCATTTTTCATTGTTAGATTTGTACATAAACAAACTCATATTTTAAACCTTTCATTAGACAGACATTTAGTTAGCTGTATATTTGCTGTGCAGAATGTCAGACCATTAAAAATTAAATGTTTGACCAAAACAATATCTAACTTTGTCTAATAGCACCTTTGCATAAAAGCTACAGCTCTGATATATTGGGGTGAACCCTTCATTACTGGGTCCAGCTTGCATAAATATATTACAATGTCTTGTTTTCTATCACACTATTTGTGTAAGAACTCCAGTCTCATGTTTCAAAACACAACTTCTTCCTGGCAATATTATAATAAATGATAACAATACCCTGCGGTCATGCAGAGATGCCCAAAAATCCAAAATATTCTTCTGCTTATACCACTGTACTTACAAGGAAAAGGGGCACATCATTTCACAATCCACACATTCTGCTTTGGATTTCAAAAATAAAAATAAATAAAAACAAAAGGATCAACAATCTGTATGATGGACCAGAAAGCATCAAAAACTATAAAACAACTGGCTGCAGGTGGCATCTATCCTAATAGGGTGTGTGGACTTGATGTGATGGGTCTGTTATATTTAAATTTTATTTATTATTACTCTCACATCATGGACCGCACATCAAGTTATCAAAAACCTTAAAATTTCATTTTTGTAGAAGAATTTCTTATGTATCCCATTCATCTTGGCTTTGTTAAATATTATGACAGCTTTATTCAAAATAACAACCTCATCTTAATCTTTTTTTTCTCTCAATAAGGGCTTATTGTATAAATGTAAAATTACAAAATTGTTATCTTAATCTAAACTAATCTCATTCATTACAAATTTCCCCATTAACCTGAATTTCATTTCCAACCAAAGGTTGTCTAAACCAGTTTCAATATATCTATATTATTAATAAAATTGTTAAACTCATATTAGAAATGAATACTCATTATTACTTAATTTTACTTAATTTCCCTTTTTTAAATGCACTGTTTCCACTATCAAAGGATATTCAATTTGTGTAATACACGGTTAAATGTAACCGTCATTTTACCATGTTTGGAAAACAGATTCAAAATAATTGTGATCACATTGTTTACCATTAGATTCGTTAACCCAACACATTTTGTTATAAATGTTTTGTCTAAAAAAATGGAATTGGCATGGTGTCCTTCCAGCTTATCACTGACCTCTCAGGGACATTCTTTCAGGAGAGCACAAAGAAGGGGGTCACATCTGCGTACATGACACACACAAGCAATAGAACTAAAGGTCCCAGCATTCGCATACACATACACCAATATCTCTCTAAAATCACTTACATTTTTCCCATTTGTACACAACACATGCATATCATTCTCTCACTTTCTTTTAGCTCTTTAATATTTTCCTGCATAAATTCTACTTTCTTTATTTTGTTCAGATATCTTTTATATCTAGCTTCTATGATCGGATGGGCAGCCAGAGTGCTAATCCCATCTTCCCTCTCTGACAACATATAAAGTATTCTGTTTTAATTCTCATTTCTCTGTTTCTGACATTTACTAGTTGTACTGCCTGACCCCAAATTCATCCCACAACTTAACATGAAAATGTCCCTTTCTGTCTAGTGTTAATGTCACCCTTGATCCATCCTGCTCACATAGATAGCTGTTTCTCTAGCTGTTTACTCTGCATGATTCTTAGTCCCTATGACCTTTGGTAACCCAGTTACCCATTGTGGATCCCTGTCCACTCTAACCATTAATCTAGGGGCTCAGTATAGGCGGAACCGCACCTTTGGTTCATATATAGCGCTCCTCTTGCGCTGGGCATTTTTGAGGGTCTCTTACCCTTCATTCCCTTACTTAATTCAATGCCCATAATGACTGGCCAGTCTTCTCTCTTCTCTACGTGTGCCTATACCCTCTTGCCTCTAAACTACTTTATCTAGCAGATTTACTACATATACCTGTGAACAGCACTATTCTTCCCTTTCTTATCTATAACACTCCAATGGACAATAGACAGGGATAACATAACATATAACCACCAATCAATACAGTTCGATTAAGGGGAGTAAAATAGGTACCCTTTGTCCCGAAAATGCCTTACCGATCAAGGAAGTCTGATAACTCAAATGTAAGCAAAAGGCTTACCTCAGCCGGCTGATTATCAGAAATTCCCGGATCGTCTCAAGCTCCTCGTTTCGGATACTCAGGGTCACCTGGAATCCCCTCCTGGCTGGCTCGCCATGCTGACTCGGTTAAATTGATGATAGGCAACTCCTATCCTCATATTGATTAGTGGTTCCAAATTATTAATAACTACTGCAGTAGGGAACAGACACAAAAGATACGCTCAGCATCTTTCCAAATTACTGTTCTGTTTTATTATGATGCAATTGAAGGTTTTTATGCACATGATTACGTAGGTATCACATTAATATTACAATTGTACGTTTATGGTAACAAGGGGCGTTACATAGGCAGGCTTATTCTAATCAGGACTCGAAAGAATGTAAACATTTATTGAAAACATTATTAGTGCTGTGTGCACAGTGAGGGCAGTGTGCAATACATACAAAATACAATACAATTATATACAGAACTTACAAATTTCCATTACAACAGTATATTGATATATCTCTCTTTTTTGGTGACCATCTTTTAGACTTTCAGGAGAATTTAATTGCTGATTAATATTCATAACATTTTTATGTGAGTATTGTTAAAAATAATTTTCTTTTAATTATGCAAATAGCAAAAGGTTGCCTATTATGTTTGTATCTACACTAACATTTGGTATGTTCACAAATTTTTAAAGTGAGTGTTCTTGAGTACAGTAATTATCACAGGTCATTACCAAACTGCAAATTTCAAGAAATGTAAAGAGCACATTTAACTGTTTGTTTTTGATAGTTTTCCCAAAGAATTACAATCATTAAATGATAATAGCATTTTAACAAGTAATTGCAAAACTGCTCCAGTATCCAGAGAGGCAACCATTTTTAAAATAATATTGTTACCTATTTTATTCATGTAGTGTTTCTCTCGTAGGAGCCGCTACCCTTAACCTTTTTCCAAAAAAGCTCAGCCCCTCTAACACACCAGGTTGAGTGCACAAGCATACAATATCATAGTAAATTAATACTTAGTACCCAGTAGTAGCCCTATATAAATTTTTTTACCTTTTCTCCCTTTCCACTTCCCACTTCCCTACCCCCCAGACTTGGATCTGGAATTTTTGGTTACATCATATGGATGGAGAATCCCTATGTGGTGGGAGCCCCTTGTTTGGACATCTCTACCAGAGCCTTGTTTTTATTGTATAATCACTGGTGTATTGTTTGGATTTGGACATTGTCACAGATATGGCTTTTTGTACAGATAATGAGGTGGAACAAGAAATAAGGGCGGTGTTCTGCAGGGAGGAATAGGATGCCCCTAAATGCCAAAGTGAATTTAGACAATTGTTTAAGAAACACGGCAATCTAACTGTAAAACATCTAAAGAGAAAATGGAATATTATCTCGTTAGAGGCGTATATTGAAGCAAATATGATACAGCGGGGACTAAGGGAGCATATTATCTCTGCAGACCACCTTCACAATGACAGATTCCTCAAGATTTGGACAGAGGAGTCAAACATGGATTACATGTCTAACTAATTGTTAAGGAAGAGAAAATACAGTTGCAAGATTTGGAAATGCAACTACAGGAAAGTATTAAATCACTTGATGAATTCCAAGATCTAGAAGAGTTAGGTAAATTCAATGAGAGGCTAAAAAAGGAGGTGGAAGAGTTTCAGAAGGAAAAAAAAAGCAAGCAAACAGAAGAAATTCCAGAGAGATAGGATGCATTTTGAGACAGGGAATATTTTGGATCTGGAGAGGAAAAGAGGGAGGAGTAGATCCTGTAATAGATCTAGAAAACAGGATTATAGAAATGTCAGTCAAGATGGTCATAAATCAGTTACTTTTTTAGAGAAGCCCCCGGACAAACTAAACTAAGACACTTCCAGGGGGATAATAGAAGAAAGAGGAAACGTAGGAGGAATAGAAAGTGGAAGAGGATCACAAGTACAGTTCAGGATCAGAGCCAATCCAAGACGGGGGCCCCTACTTCACAGGAGAACAGGGTAACAACAAGGAATCAGAGAAGACTGATATGAATCTTATTAATTTAACACAGCACACACTTGGTCTGGATCACTTATCTGTATTGGGTAGGGGACTGGGTTTTTCACCATGCAACAAGGGCAACCCCTTTGATATCTACAAGGATATATGATTGTTTTTATGATGTGTTTACGTCAAACCTATGTACCTGGGTAAAAATAATACCAATACGATATTTTAGGGACAGTCCCACACCCTGTTGGAAATGAGTGATTCTGAACTAGTGGAGTATATGGAGGGGAACACCTTAAAAGACTCTGGTCTACTTAACCCCCCACTACCCTCAGGCTTGGCCAAAAGATCTCAGCATTTTCCCAGCTTTGCAAATAATAAATACCTTCAAATGCTCCTAGAGGCAATTACCCATGATATATGTACGATAGAATGGGAAAAAATACAACCATCAATAGATAATCTGACACAAGGTAAAAAGATAACACTCCAGGAACTAAAATCTCTCCCTGATTGTATCATTAAGCCTAGTGATAAAGGGGGGAATGTTGTGCTATGGCAAGAAAAACAATATCTGGAGGAAGTATTCAGGCAGTTAAATGACCCTAGTTGTTATGAGAGCTGGAATAATAATCCATTTCCCAATCTGGTTAGAGAAATAAACAATCATTTGACTAGGGCACATGAAGTAGGACTCCTCACAAATAAGGAATTTCTATTCCTTAAGGTGGAGGATTTCAATAAACCTACTTTTTATGTTACCCCTAAGTTACACAAAAAATTGGATAAACCACTGGGAAGACCAATAGTGTCTGGGGCAGGGAGGCCCATTGGAAAGAATTGGTAAGTATATAGACAAAAGGATCAAACATATAAATAGGGAACTGCCTGGAATCTAGTAGGACTCAATCATACACAGAAGATTTGAGAGACCAGTGATATACGACTGGAACAGTCGATCAGTGCACAGTGCACAACATGTGAATTCTGGTAGGATTTCATTACACAAAGGAGAGCTGTGTTCTTTGGGAACAGTAGAGCGGACATTATTCACCTGGAGGGGAGCATAAATGGAAGACCATGAGTACTTCTGACATCCTTTACTCCCCCACTAACTGGCATGCATCAATGTGGGCATTGTAATATTTGTAGGTATGTTATTAGGACTAACACCTTCAGTGATTCAACAGGCAATCGGTTGTACCAAATTAAATCATTTGTAAACTGTTCTACTAAATTTATCATATATCAAATTATTTGCCCATGTGGAAAAATGTATGTAAGGAAAATCATCAGGGAATTCCGGAAAAGAATGGGGGAGCACTTTACGAGTATTTCTACTAAGGAAGACCCCAGTAGCCATACATTTTAGGGATATACACGGATCATCTATTACAGGGTTCAAGTGTATGATTATCTGTAAACTAGAATTACCCAAAATTTGGGACAAAATTTTGTTAAAAAGGAGGCAAAATGGATTTTTCTTTTGGACTGCCTTATCTCTAAGGGGTTAAACAGTGACTTGTCCCTGCAATGTTTTCTATATATGCATCTACATGCATGCATTTACTAACTTGGGTATTAGTTTATGACATTAGTAACTCTCTGATAGATCTCTGTTTGTGCTTGTTGCTCTAACTCTAACCTCCCTGGCTCCTTTCTCCTATTGAGTGCTTTCCTGTAGTATATGCATTTCCATTTCTATATTCATTTTTATGTCCACCTGCCCAATATGCACCTTGACTTTATTGTAGCTACCTGTGATCTATACTTGATCATAGGTTTTTATGGCTGGTATGCCTGAAAGTGCATTCATATTGAGGATTTATAGCCATACCTGTGACTGATGTCCAAACATTAAAATATGTTTTACCAGATCCAAGGAGATGAGAAGGGGGAGCTCCTTGTATTATAGAGCTTGGGTCTGGTTAATTTGGCTTAGTCTATGACCAGTGCTATACACGTATGTTTTTAGTGGGCTGTGCACTTATTTGAATTGGTTTTACCTCACGGGTTAACTTTACCTGGGTCATGTTACTAGATGAAGGGGTGGAGTTTAGCCCTATATCTAGAGAGTGACAGCTGACTGTCCCACGTGTCCTGAGGAAGTTCCGCCCCCGGAGCGAAACAAGTAGACGCAGATGCAGGGATTTCCCTCCCCCCACTTGTCATCTGGCTCGACCACCCCATCTTTTCAGAGAGCTCAAGACTGTGTATTTAAGAGACCAGCCACCCATGACTGGATGAGCTGAACAGCGCATAGCATACAGCAGTGGAGTATCTGGAATCTAGTAGGACTCAATCATACACAGAAGATTTGAGAGACCAGTGATATACGACTGGAACAGTCGATCAGTGCACAGTGCACAACATGTGAATTCTGGTAGGATTTCATTACACAAAGGAGAGCTGTGTTCTTTGGGAACAGCAGAGCGGACATTATTCACCTGGAGGGGAGCATAAATGGAAGACCATGAGTACTTCTGACATCCACACGTGTGATTAAGTGTTCCCTGATGGTACTATTGACAGGTTGAGGTTACCTGGTTGTTGTTGGGAATCTCCCTGTTTTATCACTCTCCTCTGTCAGCCCTCTAACCTCTGTTATCAGCATGCTCCCTAGTAATACTTCAATGCTGATTTAACTGCTGAATATCTGGTCTCTCACACATACCATTACGGATTATCTTATCAGTTTATAGTCTAATGATTGTCATATGCAAGTCTTTTTTATACACCTTATGTTACCAGTACAGTAACTGGACATTGATTTTTGAAATCTGAGCTCCTATTGCAGCTGCATGGGTTTTTTTTCCTGCTATTGACTGATCTTTTTGACTGACTGGTTTAGTGGATATGTGCTATATGTTGATAACCTCATTTGGGCAGGTATGCATCTCTGTCCCACTTAGTGCAGGTGCCTCATTCGCCTACTGTGGTTTTAAGGTGGATCACCGCACTTGGTGTTGACGAGTGCTACCTTTTTGATTTTATGGGGATCGTTTGAGTGATTATGCTTGTATTATTTGAGCCTACTGCTCAATAAATTTGTAGTAAACTCCTTTTGGTGTGTAGTGTCTATTTGCTTTTTATTTTCTTTATGGTCGTCTATATTAAACAAAAACAGGCACCAAACCGGATAGTAAAAAGCAAACCTAATATATTGTCACTCAATGTGATTTGTAACTAGGCAAGCATAAAATGGATTAACAATGGTAATAACACAATTTAGCATACAACATGATTACCAGTAAGGACTTGGCATAAGATGACATTTAGCGTTCAGATCTGCATAAGCAGGAGCAAGACCAAGTGCAGCAGTGAGTAATAGTAAAGTTTAATCTACCGAGTGCTGGAATTATACTGCCAGAGCACATGCTAGTCCTAAACCGACTGTCCAAAAGAAAAGGAGGATGGTAACACAGGGGACAGGGGAACAAAGGATAGCAGAATAATTATTACGGGAGGGAAAGTCCTTTGAGATGTTCACCTGCTGGCTATCATAGGGGCCCTTTAAGAGCATTAGTGCACTTAACTACAGTCCCAGTTAACCTGCATGCAGTATATAGGCACGGTATAGTCTCGGCACAGAAACAAGGTAGATGAGGTTCAGATGCAGTAAAGGTTCAGTATAATGTGGTATAGGGATAGTATAGGTGCAGTCTAGGTTTGGAATAAGTGCGGTATAGAGTGCAGTATGCGTGCAGTATGGATTGGGTACACTTGGTGTCCTGTTCTCAGTGGATCAGTCCCTGCTAGCAAGATAAGCATTTAGTGAATAGTCCTCTCACTAGTCCCTGGGATGCTGTGATGACCTCTCATTGTGAAAAGAGGGATCCCCTTAGTCTCTCCTGAAAGTCTTAGGAAAAGCTAACAGTGTGAAGCAGAGGGTGAGTGGACACTCCAGTCTCCCTACGGCAGCGGTGCAGGTGCTGTGATGCGTTCTCACTCCCAGTCTCAGGCTCGGATCTCCTCTGATATGGTCTCCTACTGGCAGGTGAATATCCAGACAGGGTGGTCGGTCTCGCTCTCTCTCTCTAACTCCCTCAGTGCCAGGGGGAAGAACTTTCCCCATCAGTTTAATAAAAATGATCTCTCCACCCCTCCCACTGCACACTGCCTATTGGGATCTGTACTGTATGGAGTCTATTCATCCCATTATATGGCTGCAGTCTCAAACTACAAATCACAGGATTCTCAGCGCTCTGCACAGAAATCTATGGGCTTGCTTGACTTTAGCACTCCCCCTGCTGGCCAGAGGATAATGGTGCAGCATAACATCAGTATGTCAGGGAAATAAGAATAAAAGGCAATGTCTCCTTCTCCATATTGCTGTAGCCCAGTACCTGGCTACACTCAGGTTTTATACTTTTAAGGTCATGATGTGAGGCTTAATAGCCATACTGTTGCCAAAATCACAACCTGTGATACAAACTAATTACTTCTTGCTTCTACATAACTTGCAATTATGGGTACATGATATCAGTAGTGACTTTTATGTAGAAAGTCTCCATCCAGCAATGCGGCATTTGTGAACATCATCTTGGGAAGGCATGGTTGACATCCACAAGCAATATATCTATTCCTTTCCCTGTGGAAGTAAGGTATTTCACAGTCCTTTGATGATGTCAAGCTTCCAATTTCTTATGAAGTTGCTAACAGATCCTAAATGACTGCAACCCTAATGCTAGCAAGTTCAAAGTTAGGATAGTACAGACAATACTACTGTGGGGGGTCCAGGATGGAGTTGGAGCTCAGTCTCCCTGCTATCACCATTGATGCTTCCCATGCACAACATACGTTCCAATTCACTATACCAGTTAATAGCAACATATAAACAAAAATTGATATACTTTTACACAGTACATGGAAATTTGATTATTTTTCAGTGTATTAATCCTTTTAGTATATATCCTAAGATAATTATAGGCATCTATATTTATCCTGTATAAATTGGCACTGTTCAGTTCCACTTCTCTTCCATGTGCTAACTGTAATTTTCAATTATCTGTTCTAATTCTGTATAAATATACACTGCAAAATACTACTTCTCCTGTTCAGGCTGCTGAGCGTAACTCTTATGTTGTGTACAGATGATCAGAATTTTCAACAACCAAACCGTGGATTTATTTCTGACGGATGTTGGCTGAAACTTGTGTGGCATACACATGGTCGCACAAATGTTTTCGGAAATTCCTATCGGCAAGAACATGCTGACGTACAACACGTATGGTGGGACTAGAAAAAGAAAGTTCAATAGCCAGTGCGCCACCCTTTGGGCTCCTTCTGCTAATTTCGTGTTTGTCTCATGTTAGTAGAAGTTTGGCGAGAGACGATTTGCGCTTTTCAGCCTCGTGCTTTTCAGATCGTTACTGCTCTTCAGTTTGTATTTTTGGGTTCGTATCTGTTTTTAAGTGCATGTAGTCAGTTCGTATCTGTTTTTCAGTGCGTTCTTTTATAGTTTGTATCTGTTTTTCAGTGTGTTCTTGTCTGCTCGTTTCTGATTTTCAGGTCGCTCTTCTCAGGCCTTTCTGATTTTCAGTGCGTTCTGTTAGTTGGTTCTGACCAGCTGACCGTTTTCTAGCCATGTTCCGGGTACGTACTCATTGTAGAGTTCGTGCTATGTGGGGCCTTGGTGTTGGGGTTCTTACTTTGACACAAGCCCAGTCCATGAACAGGGCGAGGAGGAGTTCATGGAGAAGAATTGGTTACTCCAGCGTGACCAATTCTCGCACATGCCTTTGCTGCGGGAGATCTGTGAGAATAATCTTGATGATTTCAGGAATTATCTCTGGATGTCGGACCCCGTTTTTCACGTTGTTGGCTTTGCTGTCCCCTTATATTATGAAGCAGGACACCTGCATGCAGTAAGCCATCACTCTTGAGCAGAGGCGAGTCGCAACCTTGCGGTACTTGGCAACGGGGAGAAGTCTGCAGGACATCAAGTTCTTGACAGGCATCTCCCCCCCAGGCTCTGGGAATCATTATTCCAGAGTCCTGTTCTGCTATCATTCAGGTCCTGCAGAAGGACTATATTAAGGTAAGTTTTCTCCTTTAACATAACACTCTGTGTATTTAATGTTTGCTAATGTGTATTGTATTTCTTTCATTATTCCATAATTACCATGATTGTAATATGCTGTGAATGTCCTCTTTGTCCTCATGCATGTTGGAAGTTTTTAAAGTTCCTTTTTGTCCTTCATGCATATTTTCCTTCACTAACCTCCCCAGCATGCTATCCTGGGCCCATACACACCTAGCCTAGTCACTTAACAATGTATTTTGTCAGCTCCATTGTAGTGCTTTACCCTAAACACCCCCTAAAACATGTACAAATGTGATTTTTGTCCTTAAATTCAGGCAGAGTGCCAGAGGCTTTTTTTTTTGGGTCTCAAACTCATTTGGAACCCTCCCTCCCCCAAACCACTAAGTCAACCGATACCAATCCTCTATCTGCTGACTTTGCCAAACCCATACACACTATACCTACCTCTTTTGTGGTCAGATTTATGGATGAATTCACCAAAGCATGTAGTGCAAGGGCCTGCCTGAATACTTTCAAGTGGTACTGTTTAAAGTTTTGTTTTCCTATTATCTTGATAGGTAATTGCAGAATGTAAAATTGTGCTTCAATTTGTACAGTGTATATTTATATTTTTGTATTATGACACTTCTTACCTGTTCAGTTGGCTTCCAATAGCGTAAGTAAGGAGGGCCTGGCCAAAGTAACACACATGTTTGCATTCAGCTCTCAATGAAGTGGAAAGGGTTACCTGTCCAAAACATCTCCCCCCCCCTAAAATTTTTAAATGGGCCATCAGAGGTGGTGAGGAATCTGATAAGTGGACCTTATATTTTGTCTTTAAATACTCCTTAAAATAAATGTTATACTGATGTTGTCCCAGAATGTTTGTGTCTAATGTGCTTGTAATATTATGTGCAGTACTATTTTTTTTTGTTTGACTCCACAGTTTCCTTCAATGCCACAGGAATGGCAGACTTTGCCCAGCGGTGGGTCTTTCCCAACTGCGGAGGGGCAATTGATGGGAAACACGTCCACATCATGCCACCTACCAACTCGGGGTCATACTATTACAACTATAAGGAGTTTAATAGTATAGTGATGTTGGCGGTGGTGTCTGCGACATATAAGTTTCTCTATGTGGGCATGGGGAAAAATGGCTGGATGTCAGATGGTGGAGTCATCGCCCAGACTGAGTTCTACCGATGGCTCCAGAGTGGTGGCTTGGGATTGCCACCTGCAGAAGACCACATGGCTGGTTTACTGTTTATCTTTGTCGCTGATGAAACATTTGGGCTTGGTGAACACCTGATGTGGCCATTCCCCATGAGGACCCTCACCCAGACCAGAGGGTTTTTTTTTTTTTAATAAGAACTTGTTTAATAATAAATTGCTCATATGATACATACAATTACTGCAGTAGTTACATAGTTACACAGTTACATAGTAGGTGAGGTTGAAAAAAGACACAAGTCCATCAAGTCCAACCTATGTGTGTGATTATGTGTCAGTATTTCATTACATATCCCTGTATGTTGCGGTCATTCAGGTGATTATCTAATAGTTTCTTGAAGCTATCAATGCTCCCCGCTGAGACCACCACCTGTGGAAGGGAATTCCACATCCTTGCCGCTCTTACAGTAAAGAACCCTCTACGTAGTTTAAGGTTAAACCTCTTTTCTTCTAATTGTAATGAGTGGCCACGAGTCTTATTAAACTCTCTTCTGCGAAAAAGTTTTATCCCTATTGTGGGGTCACCAGTACAGTATTTGTAAATTGAAATCATATCCCCTCTCAAGCGTCTCTTCTCCAGAGAGAATAAGTTCAGTGCTCGCAACCTTTCCTCATAACTAAGATCCTCCAGACCCTTTATTAGCTTTGTTGCCCTTCTTTGTACTCGCTCCATTTCCAGTACATCCCTCCTGAGGACTGGTGCCCAGAACTGGACAGCATACTCCAGGTGTGGCCGGACCAGAGTCTTTTAGAGCGGGAGAATTATCGTTTTACCAGATAGTAGAAAAATAAAAAGACAGTACATACAGAATATATCTTTTTTGAGCATCCATGTTATCTGAGCAATAACAGAAGATAGTGTAGATAGTAAATTTCTCTTTTACTCCCCCAACCCCGTAAAATACCAACCAGCACTTTCGACCCATCATCATAGAACAGTATTAGACATTTCTTCAGCCAACGGATAAGGCAGAGTTTAGTGCATAACGTTTGAATGTGATTAAACCTGTGTTTTCTACCTTTCTCTCTTACCCCCCCAACATCAACTGTCAACCTGTACAGAAGGAGCCTGTCTAGCACCACTTGTGGTGGGGCAAGGCTAGGGTCATCTAGCCATGGCTGCCAAATGAGATCAAATTTTTCCCTGTGGGGACCGTGGGTGCCATCCAGTAGGACCAGAGGGTTTTTAACTACCGGCTGGCCAGAGCCAGCAGAGTGGTGGAGAATGCTTTCAGCATAATGGCCAGGCAGTTCTGCCTATTCCAGACGCCAATTCACATGGCGGAATACAAAATAAACCATATTGTACTTGCATGCTGCATTATGCACATCTTTCTAAGGAGAAATGTTTAGAACTATGTGGCCTCACTTGGGCCTGAGACAGGATTGCCAGATCAGTCAACCTTGATGGCGCTTGAAGCTGGCCATCCTGGCCTGCCCCTCCAAAGCACCCGCGATGTACGTCAAAAATATTTGAAATACTTTACGGGTAGGGGGGCCATTGATATGCCAGCAAATGTTTGAGAAACATTTTTAAAATATATTTTTTTTAACTGAAATAATATTTCATTTGATTTACTGCTTGTGTTTCTTTTAGCTGTCTCCTGGGTTCTCCAATGGGCTTTTCTTTTTGGCCATTTTCTTCAATAGTGCAAACGTAATTTATTTGATACAAGAGGTGACAATATCTTCTTTAGCTAACTATTATGCTGTGGGTCTGCTACACACACACACACACACCTTGTTTTTTGTTTTAATGTATGTAAGGCATTAATGCTAAAAAAAACACATCCTTTTCAGCGCCATGAATTATTAGTATTTTTTTTTTTTTTTTTTTTTTTTTTTAATTTATTTTTATTCAAATTTTCCTTATAGGACACAAAGACATAAAGACATATACAAATTGGTTGTCTAGCTTGTACAGGTAATATCGCAAGTACATCAGGTAAAAAAAAAAAAAAAAAAAAAAAAAATGAAAGGGAAAGAAAAAGAGAGGAATACATCCATGCAATACAATTTTAACATGTAAGTGAAAAGGGGATTTTTGGAATTTTTGGGCCGCCCCCCCACTGCCCATAAAGGCCTATACCTATTAACTAGGAATTACATTTAATCGTCGATTCTTGGTATCGTAACTGAGGCTAGTCCAACATTAGTAAGCAATGTTCATTTCCTCCAGCCACCCACTCCAAACCTTATTAAATTTCAATTGGCAGCCTCTATTAAGATAGGTATCTTTATATAGTGGAAGATTATCGTTAACCAAACGTTTCCACTGGACATTTGTGGGGGGATAGGGCTTCTTCCATTGAAATGTTATGGTTTTCCTAGCGTAAAATAGAAGCAAGCCAATCATCGTGCGTTTAGCTACAGCAGGAACTAATTTTTTTATAAGGCCCAACATACAAATCTCCATAGACAGTGGTAGATTAGTGGATGCAATTTTATTGATTAGGCCTAGTACCTCCCCCCAGAATTGTTGTATCTTTGGACAATGCCAAAAGATATGGGAAAAATCTCCGGGGGTGTAGCTACATCTCCAACACTTAGGGGAGTGGGCAGGATTTATCAAATGAAGTCTGTGGGGAGTGAAATACGCCCGGTGGACTATTTTAAATTGGACTAACTTGTCACGTATAGAGACTAGCGAACTAAAAGGGAAGTCCCAAACACCATCCCAATCTTCGCCACTCAAAGCTGGAATGTCACGCTGCCAACGGGACAAAAGGCCGTCCAACGGAGGCAAGGACTCATAGATTAAATGCTGATATATGTGAGATATAGGTTTTTTTGTACAACCGGATCTAAGAGTAGTCTCCAGTTTAGACTGTATTAATATACAGGACGAACGTGGGAATTGGGCTTCGAAAGCATGCGAAAGTTGAAGATAACGGAACTGATAGTGCTGCGGAAGATTATACTGGGAGGAAAGCTGACAAAAAGAAAGCAGTGAGGTGCAAGACACCACTTGTGAGATTAATTTTATACCATATCTAGTCCATATCTGGGGGTCAATAGATTTGTAAAAATGTGGTAAATTGGGGTTTAGCCATAGGGGTGTATTAGGGGAAATTCCCATCTGGCTGTGTTTTTCAATAGCCAAGCCCATTTTCCAGGCCCGTAAAGTAGTAAGCATAGACGGAGTTAATAAGTGTGGGGCACATGGGCCTCTGTAAATTAGGTATTGAAGAGATTCCCAGGAGCCTGCCACAGTGGCCTCCAAAGCGGAGGCCACATTGGTTTTATCAGGATTTAGCCACCAGACCACACCAGCTGTGTCGCCAAAAAGTACTTATAGCAATCTGGAAAGGCCATACCACCCTGCGATAGTGGCCTCATTAATGTAGTTAACTTATATCTCGGTGGTAAGGAGCCCCAGAGAAACTCTGAAAAGCGTTGGTTTAGTTTAGTAAAGAAGGATTTAGGAATCCACTGCGGGGAATGGCGGAATAAATATATGAATTTGGGGATGACCTTCATTTTAAGCAAGTTGACCCTTCCCCATACCGATAGGGGGAGATTATTCCATGCCTTGAGTTTAGCTTTCATATCCCCCACTACCGGATCCAAGTTTAATTTAAGAAAATCTGAGGCTTGTGCAGAGACACAAACCCCAAGATATTTAAAGGAGTCAACCCACTTTAATGGGCTATCTGGAGAGGATGTCAATTTGGCTGCTTGATCTATTGGAAATAGAGTAGATTTTGGCCAGTTTACCCGGAGGCCCGTTACCATGGAGAAAGTGTTGAGGAGTGACAGAGCACCCTGAAGTGATGGACCCGCGTCCCCCAAAAATAAATTTAAATGAATTATTAGTATAAAACATTTTGCTCAAAGCACATTCACATGTGCGTTAGGAAAGGGTTTTTGAAAAAAACAACATATTTGTTGTATAACATTTTTAGGTTTGACAGTACAAATAGCCTTTTTTGGGTTAAACAGGCATGTTTAAAAACATAAAATATACACAACTCAGGAACTTACAAAGTTCAACTTTGACAAAGTGAAGGCAATATCAGACATTAGTTGGGGTGATGTCACCCCTGTAAAAGCCAAATTTTGAAGATGCACACAAATTGCCAGTCAAAATGTGGATTTTGTGTTAGCTCCCATCATGGGGATTCAATGGACATGTTTCGGGGGTGCAACCCCTTCCTCTCATCTACTTTAGTTGCGAGGAAGGGGTTGCACCCACAAAAGGAGTACATTGATATCCCGTGATGGCAGATAGCACATGCTGACACACTGTGTGCATCTTCAAAATTTGGCTTTTAAAATAATTTAAAACTTGATTTAAATGAAAAATTTACAAAACAAAACGGTACAATTTTTGTGTGTTTTAGATTCTGCCTAAAACATCAATGATGTTCTTCATTTTTTTTTTACATCATTGATGTTTTCCTTTATCAGCTCTTAATCACACTTGCACACCATGATCTCCCCGATGAGGACGTGTGCACTTGAACTGGTAAAAAGAGATTCTTCTTCCACAACATCCACAGCACCTAAAAAAAAAAAAACACACCATGTATTATAAATATGCAGGCATACATCTATTACCTGAAGCTGTGGTCTCAGACACTCACCTTTTGTGGTCACTATTTCACCCACTTCATAAACCTCTCCTTCCTCCACATCCTGAGGTTGTGGTGTGGTGACTTTCCCTTCTTTAGGAGGTTGGGGGTCCCTGGTGTCCTCTGATGTCCCAAGTCTTTTCTCCCCTATGTGAATTAAAAAATGGGTATACTTAGCACACAGATATTTGAGGAAAGAATTAGGAATATGAAACATTGCTATGAAGTGACGTATAATTGTCTGTTTTGGCAGAGTTCCAAGCTGAAGACATTATTTTTTTCCCTTTCTAAAGCTAGAATACTTACCTGTTTTGTGCAAGTTTCACACATGGAGACACCTCTAGTATCCACTGGAGCACCTGTGTGGGACACCCTAAAAACAGTGTTTTGGTGTCCCACACTAGTGCTCCTGCGTCCAGATGTGTAAACAGCTGCTAAGTGTTCTCACCTTACACTGAATCAAGATTGCATTTCATTCTAGTTACAAACCCATCTAGACAACAAACTTATTTTAATACAAATAGGCATGCACAAATGTAGTTAACCTGCATCTGCCAAAAACATTGTATTAGAGAGCGAATGAACGATGTTTACTACGAACGATTACTGTGCCAAGGAACCTGAAACTTGCCATTTTAAACGCCATTTTAAACTGTACAACAGTAAAGAAAAGCACATGGAGCAGCACAAAAGTAATAATAATAATAATAGGAACACACGACAAAATACTTTTTTGCAGCACTCTCTTGGTTCTTCTGTACTGATCCTGCTCCCTCAATTTGAGGTCTGACCATTGTTTCCACAGTTGATCCTTGAATCGCTGTACCCCAAAATTCTTTTGCAGACTTTTCACAACTTTAGCCATGATCTTGGCCTTTCTCACATTTGGGTTTGGGTAAGGTCCATGCTTCCCATCATAGTTGGCCCTCTTCAAGATGTCCACCATCTCCACCATCTCTACAAAGGACATATTTGAGGCCTTAAATCACCTCCGGGATCGGGATGTTTGTGGCTCCGGGCTTTCGCCGTCCTCCTCATTGCTGCTGTCCTTTGCATGCACTTGCTCTTTCTTCGCCATGTGCTCTCCCACTGCACTGAAAGAGAAGGGGGGAATATACTATAAAGAAGGTCAGGGGCAGGCGGAGTTTCATGCATGTGCAGTGTATATAAAGCGTAACACATGTGCGTCATACATATCTGTGAGCGGAGGAGGGACTAGTGGAAGCGCAGATCATGCTAACGAAGGTACCACTTTAACTTGGGGCATCAGTGGCCTATACTGCTTATAGCTTGACGCCTATATTGGAACAAGATTAGGAGAGTTTAGCCTGACATTAGGGTTTGTCTTGTGTTGTGTCTTGCAGATAAAATGGATAGACTCAATGATCATGACTTCCTCTCCAACTTCATTGATAAATACAGGGAGCTGCCCTGCCTTTGGCAGGTGAAACACCCTTTTTATAATAATAAAATAAAGAGGAAGGCAGCACTGGATCAATTGCTGGAATTGGTGAAACTGGTGATTCCCACGGCAACCATTTCCTATTTGAAGTGCAAAATTGGTGGCCTGAGGAGCACATAAAATAGGGAGTGCAAAAAGGTCCAGGATTCCATGAGATCAGGAGCAGCAGCAGATGACATTTATGTCCCCGGGCTCTGGTACTACGACAGACTGCGTTTTTTGTCAGACCAGACTGAAATCAGGCCATCACTCTCAACCCTTCCTTCCACTCTTGCTTCCACTCTTCCTTCCACTCTTCCTTCCACATCAGATGAGGCTTCCGACGTACAACTTGGGCCTTCCACCCAGGAAGATGTGGAGGAGCCCAGCTTGAGCCAGGTATAGCATTGTTCAACATATTTCTTGTCCAAAAATTGAATGATGTTAACTAGATGTTAGCATCGATCACTAATTTCGGAATTAACAAAGTGGTTTACATATCAATAGACAATAGTAGCCAAAAATGATTGGGACAAGAATGAAAAATGCTGGGGTCAGAATGATAGTCTTTTCTATTTGTTAACATTCAATTTGCAACAGTCATGAGCTCTAAATTGTGTGTGATTGATGACCCAAAAACTAAAAACTATGTCCCATTTTCATACACAGGAAAGTCTCAGCCAGGAGGAGGCCGTGGAAAGTCTCAGCCATGAGGAGGCGGGGGTAAGTGGCAGCCAGGAAGTGGCCGTGGAAAGTGGCAGCCAGGAGGTGGCTGGACCCAGTAGCCTGACTAAATCCCAGTCTCCTCCCCTCAGCCTTTCAACAAAAAGTACCAGGAAGGGGAGGAATGTGGAGGAGTCAGCGCTTTCTTTGATTCGGGATGCTACTGCGGCCCTCAGAACCACCCCCAATATTCAAGAGGCCAATGCCTGCATGGTAGCCAGCAAAATGCAGTAAATGGAGGTGGGCCAAAGCCTCATTTGTGAGGAAGTGATCTATCTGGCCCCAAATAAGGGGTTGAGGGGCGAAGTCACAAGCAAAATCCACTTGTGTGAGTTAGACCATCCTCCTCCTCCTCCACCTTCTGCCACAACTCCAACACCAGAACCACAGCCTGGAAGAAAGCGTGGAAGCAAGCATGTAAGGAAGACAAGAGAGTGATGGCCTGGGTTCAGTCTGGTCTGACAAAAGATGTAGGCTGTTGTAAGACCACAGCCTCGGGACATATATGTCATCTGCCACTGTTCCTGATCTCTCAGAGTCCTGGACCGGATTATGCTCCCTATTAAATGGACTCCTCAGGCTACCAATTTTGCCTATCAAATAGTCGATGTGTGCCCTGGGGTACAAAGGCTTTGCCAATGTCACCAGTTTATCCAGCGTTGCCTTCCTTTTTATTTTGTTATGACCCCTAATAAATGTTTATATTTTTTATCACAAATACTTGGCTATGTTTTTTAGTTCAAAAAGGACAGTTTGTTTGTGAGTAGGCAGGTACATTTCAAAAATACAATGTCAAATTAACAAGGGACACCAACACCAACCAACCACAAAATGAGAAAAAATATTATGGAGATCACAAAAAAATCATGAGATCTTGACCAAAAAATAGTAGATCACTAAAAAAAAAAAAATAAACATTATTCTGGAGATCTGGCGACAAAAAATAAAAAAAGTTTATTCATGAGATCACAAGAAATAATAAAGAAATCAGTTTGTCAGAACTCTGTGTGAATATCAGCAGCAAAACAACTTCATTATTCTAGCATTATAAAGAAGAAGAGAATACGCTGCATTAAGAGATTAAACACTTTGCAGCGTGACGAATGTGCTATCTCCATTACGAATGCTAGTTTTACCAGACCGAGCACTTCCATCTCGTAATTGATTCAGAGCATGCGTGGAATTTTGTGCGTGGGAATTGTCTACACACGCTTGGAATTTACAACAACAGATTTTGTTGTCGAAAAATTTGAGATCCAGCTCTCAAATTTTTGTTGTTGGAAATTCCGACAGAAAATGTCCGATGGAGCCTACACGCGGTCAGAATTTCCAACAACAAGCTCACATTGAACATTTGTTGTCGGAAATTCCGATCGTGTGGACACGGCATTAGTATCTGATAAAATTCTGTATGTATAGTGTGATCTGGGGTAGCTCTGGAATGACTGCCAGCCAGTTTGTTAAAAGCAAAACAGTTCATGTATTTGAATCGCGGATAAACAAAAAGACAGCTTACTTCAGCCACAGTACACAGTACTGCTACTGTCAGGACCTGGTTCACCTGCTGGAAGCACTATGGTTCTTTGAATGGAAAGCTGTAGTTCCAGTGTCCACCAGCAGGTGTCTCTCCGCAGCCAGGACAGGCTCCACTCAGAACAGGCCTCGCCATGGTCGACCAAAGAAGTTGAGTGCACGTGGTCAGCATCATATCCAGAGGTTGTCTTTGGGAAATAGACAAATTAGACCATAAATCTATTCCCTATTTTGTAGACACTATAACTTTTGCGCAAACCAATCAATATACGCTTATTGAGATTTTTTTTACCAAATATATATAGAAGAATACATATTGGCCTAAACTGATGAAGAAATCAGTAGTTAACCTGTTGCCAACTGCCCCATGCGCCGCATGTACATTTACTGTGAGGCGGCGGCTCCTCTGTGCAGAATCACGTACAGGTACATAATATTGTACTTCCGTGTCTGTGGCGTGTACGTGCGCCGCCGGCTATCTGCTCCTGCTGCGATTGGACACAGCAGCAGCCAAACAGCGAGTCCAGTGGACCCGATGTCTGCCAGGACCCGCCAGTCGTTCCCGACAGAGGCAGAATGTAAACAAGGCAGATCACCATTCTGTTAGTAGGTAAGACAGAGATCCTGTGTTTCTACTAAGCAGGAACACAGATCTCTGTCTTTCCACAGTTAAACCATCCCCCACACAGTTAGCAAGCACTCCCTAGGAACACATTTAATCTTTTGATCACCCCTAATGTTAACCTCTTCCCTGCCAGTGTCATTAGTACAGTGACAGTGCATATTTTTTAGCACTGATCACTGTATTGGTGTCACTGGTCCCCAAAAGTGTCACTTAGTGTCCGATTTGTCTGCCACAATGTCGCAGTCCCGCTATAAGTCGCCTATAACTTTTGCACAAAGCTATCAAAATACACTTATTGGGGATTTTTTTTACCAAAAACATGTAGCAGAATATATATTGGACTAAACTGATGAATAAATTTGATTTTTTACGTTTTTTTATTGGATGTGTTTTATAGCAGAAAGTAAAAAATATTGTTTTTTTTCAAAATTGTCGCTCTTTTTTTGCTTATAGCGCAAAAAATAAAAACTGCAGAGGTGATCAAATACCACCAAAAGAAAGTTCTATTTGTGGGAAAAAAAGGACATCAATTTTGTTTGGGTGCAACATCGCACGACCGCGCAATTGTCAGTTAAAGCGATGTAATCGCTGTATCGCAAAAAGTGCTCTGGTCAGGAAGGGGGTAATTCCTCCCGGGGCCGAAGGGGTTAAACACATGTTATCCTTGTCCAGTGATTACAATATCCACAAAGTGCCTTCTTCCTGGAATCCATGAAGACACAGTTTACATTACACCATACAATATAAAACTAAATGTATCCAAGCATTGTTTCTTTTCAAGGCCTGCAGTGCTATTTTCACTTCTACTTTTCATTTTTAATGTGCTATACATTATTTCATACAATGCAGGCACCTAGTGACTACTGGAATAATAATGTTTTTTTTCAAACTTGTTTTATGAATTATAGTTGCTGTTATATATATAGAAATACTGAAAGTGGAAAAGAATATTATAATATAAAATGGCTTATTAAAATCCACAAGATGAAATTATCCTTTTTTCATTGTTCTTGTCGCCATTAACATCCAATATTGATTTCTGCGTTTTCTTGAAACTCCATTATTTAAAATCACAAAGCACAGAGGAAATGTTGCTGTAATTGGAATTTCCATTGAAGTTCATTTTTCTTTTGCGATGCTATGCATAGACAGACGAATGTGCACTTGAAAAAGGGAGAATTTGTATTTATTTGCAGTGCAGTAGAAGTCATCAGAAAATATAAGGTATTCAAAAACACAATCTAGAAAAAAATATACAAAATTTTGGCATGACAACATAACAATTTGTAATGGACATTCATGCTTTCACTGGACACTAGAGGCCCCTGAGGACACACATTGCCCGGGAAACGCATTGGACAAAGCTGTGTATGTAACGTCACACCGCCACACCGGTTTTTGAGGTGGCGATGTTTTGGGTGTGAGTGTACGAGTAGTGTTATATACAGTATCTCACAAAAGTGAGTACACCCTCAAATTTTTGTAAATATTTTACTATACAGTATCTTTTCATGTGACAACACTGAAGAAATTACACTTTGCTACAATATAAACTAGTGAGTGTACAGCTTGTATAACAGTGTAAATTTGCTGTCCCCTCAAAATAACTCAACACACAACCATTAATGTCTAAATCACTGGCAACAAAAGTGAGTACACCTCTAAGTGAAAATGTCCAAAATGGGCCCAAAATGTAAATATTTTGTGTGGCCACCATAATTTTCCAGCACTGCCTTAACCCTCTTAGGCATGGAGTTCCCCAGAGCTTCACAGGTTGCCACTGGAGTCCTCTTCCACTTCTCCATGATGATATCACGGAGCTGGTGAATGTTAGAGACCTTGCGCTCCTTCACCTTCCATTTGAGGATGCCCCATAGATGCTCCATAGGGTTTAGGTGCTTAACCAGTCCATCACCTTTACCCTCAGCTTCTTTAGCAAGGCAGTGGTCGTCTTGGAGGAGTGTTTGGGGTCGTTATCATGTTGGAATACTGCCCTGCGGCCCAGACTCTAAAGGGAGGGGATAATGCTCTGCTTCAGTATGTCACAGTACATGTTGGCATTCATGGTTCCCTCAATGAACTGTAGCTCCTCAGTGCAGCACTCATGTAGCCTCAGACCATGACACTCTCATCACCATGCTTGACTGTAGGTAAGACACACCTGTCTTTGTACTCCTCACCTGGTTGCCTCGAAACACACTTGACACCATCTGAACCAATAAGTTTATCTTGGTCTCATCAGACCACAGGACATGGTTCCAGTAATCCATGTCCTTAGTCTGCTTGTCTTCAGCAAACTGTTGGTGGCCTTTCTTGTGCATCATCTTCAGAAGCGGCTTCCTTCTGGGATGACAGCCATGCAAACCAATTTGATGCAGTGTGTGGCATATGGTCTGAGCACTGACAGGCTGACCCCCCACCCCTTTAACCTCGGCAGCAATGCTGGCAGCACTCACATGTTTATTTCCCAAAGACAACCTCTGAGTATGACTCTGAGCATGTGCACTCAATTTCTTTGGTCGACCATGGCGAGTGGAACCTGTCCTGTTTAACTGCAGTATGGTCTTGGCCACCGTGCTGCAGCTCAGTTTCAGGGTCTTGGCAACCTTCTTATAGCCTAGGCCATCTTTATGTAGAGCAACATTTCTTTTTTTTTCAGATCCTCAGAGAGTTCTTTGCCATGAGGTGCCATGTTGAACTTCTAGTGACTAGTATGAGAGAGTGAAAGAGATAATACCAAATTTAACACACCTGCTCCCCATTCATAGACCTTGTAACACTAATGAGTCACATGACACCGGGGAGGGAAAATGGCTAATTGGGCCCAACTTGGACATTTCCACTTAGGGGTGTGCTCACTTTTGTTGCCAGCGGTTTAGACATTAATGGCTGTGTGTTGAATTATTTTGAAGGGACAGCAAATTTACACCGTTATACAAGTTGTACACTCACTACTTTACATTGTAGCAAAGTGTCCTTTCATTTTATTTCAGATATAATAAAATATTTACAAAAATGTAATGGGTGTACTCACTTTTGTGAGATACTGTATTACAATACTGGCTGACTTCTATTACTGCTAGTGAATTGTTTTTAGCTACTATATTCAGATGAATAACATTACTTCACTATAATACCTTATTTCTGTTATTTGGAAGCATTTGCAGGGGGTACGCATTTGCAACTTGGCTCTTTCTCAAAGTGGCGATTTCTATAAGTGAAATGCATTTCTGACTCTGCACTTCAGCGAAGGCACAAAGCGAAAGGACACAAGATAAACACTTTGAAAAACAGCACACAGACATCAGGTGAACTTGTTTACTCCTTTAGCTCTTTTCCTTGTAACATGCTTTCTCTACCACTGCTTTTGACAACTCTGTCCTCCATCCTAAAACTATCTCTCCTTCACCCATCTTCTCCCCCCCACAGCATATATATATCACCCTCACTACTGTTCTGTCCTTATTACTGCACCCACCGACTCCTGCTAATTCTATATCCACATACACTAAAAATCTCTAAGACCCTGGGGCATGTCCCTTCATATAAATCCCACTCCCATATTACCTCCATCACCCTCTTGCTTCTCCTAACCTCTGGAGATATATGCCCAAGCCCTGGGCCTCCATCATTTAACTGTACCCCATGCACCCATCACCCTGCACCCTCTGGCAGCAGCCGCCACAATCAACACAATTTAGTTCCCATTTCTATTCTTCCCAAAACCAGACTTCCTTTCTCTTGTGCCCTTTGGAACTCTCGCTCTGTCTGCAACAAGCTCACCTCTCTCCATGACCTCTTTATTGCCAACTCATTTAACCTACTCGCCATTACCGAAACCTGGCTCCACGAATCCGACACTGCATCTTCTGCTGCCCTATCCCATGGTGGTCTTCTCTGGACTCACTCCCCCAGATCCAGCGGACGTAAGGGAGGAGGTGTCGGAATCCTTCTAGCCCCACATAGCACCTTTCAGGTACTTCAGCCACCTCCCTCTCTGTCACTCTCCTCTTTCGAATCACACTGTATTCGTCTTTTCACTCCAATTGCTCGGGGTGCACATTGCAATGGCTTCTTTCTCTAAGTGATTCTTTCTACAAGTGATATGCACTTCAATCTCTGCATTAAGTTCTGCCTCACCTGATCATTCCTTCTATGTCTCTTTACAGGTATGTGTCAGCTAAACCACATCTTCCACCGTTAACTGAAATTGGGATCTGCTTTCTGTCTCTGTGTGTATGTGTTGGTATGTGTCAGCTAAACCACATCTTCCACCGTTAACTGAAATTGGGATCTGCTTGCTGTCTCTGTGTTTATGTGTTGGTATGTGTCAGCTAAACCACATCTTCCACCGTTAACTGAAATTGGGATCTGCTTGCTGTCTCTGTGTGTATGTGTTGGTATGTGTCAGCCAAACCACATCTTCCACCGTTAACTGAAATTGGGATCTGCTTGCTGTCTCTGTGTGTATGTGTTGGTATGTGTCAGCTAAACCACATCTTCCACCGTTAACTGAAATTGGGATCTGCTTGCTGTCTCTGTGTGTATGTGTTGGTATGTGTCAGCTAAACCACATCTTCCACCGTTAACTGAAATTGGCATCTGCTTGCTGTCTCTGTGTGTATGTGTTGGTATGTGGCCTTCTCTATCTATTGCCCTGTGTGCACAACCATGACATTATTTGTTGCTCTGGACCGTCTTACCTAAGTTTTATGTGTTGATCTTATCTTGGCCTCTGGCCTTTTGCTTTTCTGACTTTAGAAGCAAAAAGTCCACATTGATTGTTAGGCATTCTTATAGTCACTCATGATTAATTAACAAACTTCAACCCCACCCTTATAACAGTATATATTTGAGCATCCTTAAGGGGTGAGCACATTGCTCGGGGTGCACATTGCAATGGCTTCTTTCTACAAGTGATATGCACTTCAATCTCTGCACTTCAGCGATTGCACGAAGCTAACAAATACAGCAATCTGCACTGGAAAGCAGCTAACAGACTGCAGGTGACCCGTCTCTCTAATAAGCTCTCCTTCCACTCTGTAACATGCACTCTCTACCGCTGCTTCTGACACTCCTGTCCTCTCTCCTCAAACTCTCTTACCTTCACCCCCCCTCTCCACCCGCCTGCTTATACATATCACCCTGCCTTCTGTCTTCTCCCTACTACTGCTCCTACCAACTCTTGCTCATTCTACATCCATACACTGATAAAACCTCCAGTACTCTGAGACATGCCCCTTCACATAAATCACATTCCCACATTACCTCCCTCACCCTCCTGCTTCTCCTAATCTCTGGTGACATATCCCCAAACCCTGGGCCACCATCATCTGTCTTTGCCCATCGCTCCCATCCCCCTACACCCTCTGGCAGGAGCCGCAACCCACAGAACTTGGTCTCTATTCCTCTTTCCAAAACCAGCCCCCCCTTTTCCTGTGCCCTGTGGAATGCACGTTCTGTCTGCAACAAACTCACCGCCCTTCACGACCTCTTTATCACAAATTCCTTTAACCTACTTGCCATTACTGAAACCTGGCTTCATGAATCGGACACTATTTCTCCTGCTTCCCTCTCCCATGGGGGCCTTCTCTGGACTCACTCCCCCAGACCAAGTGGACGGAAGGGAGGTGGAGTGGGAATCCTTCTAGCCCCATGCAGCACCTATCAGGTACTTCACCCACCTCCCTCTCTGACACTTTCCTCTTTCGAGGCACATTGCATTCGTCTATTCTCTCCCATTTCTCTAAGAATTGCTGTCATCTACCGGCCCCCTGGACCAGTATCAGCCTTTCTTGATGATTTCTCTGCCTGGCTACCCTACTTTCTCTCTGCTGAAATCCCCACAATCATTCTTGGGGACTTCAACATCCCTGTTAACACTAACACTACTATTACTTCTAAACTTCTCAGTCTCACCTCATCGCTTGACCTGAAGCAATGGATACAGGCTCCTACCCACTCCAACGGCAACACCCTTGACCTTGCCTTCTCCTATCTGTGCACTCCATGCAACCTTTACAACAATCCACTCCCACTCTCTGATCACCACCTTATTAGTTTTGCTCTCTCCTTGTCTTCCACCTCTTCTCCCTCCAACCGCCTAACGGTTACCCGTAGAAACCTTCGCCACCTCAACCCTTCTCTTCTCTACTCTGCTACTGATCACCTCTATGACAAAATCTCACCTCTGTCCTGCCCCAACCAAGCTACTTTCATCTACAACAGCTCACTGTCTTCCTCCCTAGACAAGCTTGCCCCCCTCACTACACGCAGAATTAGGCCCCGACTGCTACAACCCTGGCAAACAGATGACACCAGAAGTCTCAGAAAACGTAGCCGCGCTCTTGAGCGCCTGTGGCATAAGACTAAGACCCAGGAAGACTTCACACAATATAAATCTGCCCTCCTAAAATACTACTCCTGCCTTCACACTGCCAAACAGACCTACTTTATCACACTCATTAACACCTTCTCATCCAGTCCACGTCAACTCTTCTCTACCCTCAATACTCTACTCTGTCCTCCACTGCCTCCACCCACCAACTCACTCACTGCCCAGGAGATTGCCAATCACTTCAAAACTAAGATTGATACAATTCATGAGGAGATCACCAATGCGCAAAAACCTCCCCCATGCAACACCCCATGTCCACAGATCACAATCATTACTTCCCTCATTCAACCCTGCTACTATTACTGAGGTTGCTAAACTTTTATCTAGCACCCATCTAACCACTTGCCCCCTGGATCCTGTTCCCTCGCAAATGCTACGCTCACCCTCTGACTCGATTCTACACTCTCTAACTCACATTTTCAACCTCTCCCTCTCCTGTGGCATCTTCCCAAACTCTCTAAAACATGCGCTAGTCATCCCCATACTAAAAAAGCCCTCACTGGATCCCACCAATGTCAACAACTTACGTCCAATCTCCTTACTCTCCTTCTCCTCCAAACTTCTTGAAAGACTGGTCTACAACCGACTAAGCGACCATCTGACCATGAATAAACTTCTAGATCCCCTCAAGTCCGGTTTTCGCCCTCAACACTCCACGGAAACTGCTCTCCTTAAACTCTCAAATGACCTACTAATGGCTAAAGCCAATGGACACTATTCTGTACTACTTCTCCTGGATCTCTCTGCTGCCTTTGACACAGTGGACCACCCCCTCCTCCTCAAAAAACTCCACTCCTTTGGTCTCCGTGACTGTACTCTTCGCTGGTTCTCCTCCTACCTATCACACCGCTCCTTCAGTGTCACTTACAACTCTACTTCCTCCTCTCCTCTTCCTTTTTCCATTGGGGTCCCCCAAGGTTCTGTTCTTGGACCTCTCCTTTTCTCAATCTACACCACCTCCTTGGGTCAGTTGATTGCCTCCCATGGCTTTCAATATCATCTCTACGCTGATGACACCCAAATCTATTTCTCCACCCCCCAGCTCTCTCCATCTGTCTCCTCACGCATTACCAACTTACTATCAGACATATCAGCCTGGATGTCACATCACTTCCTCAAACTCAACCTATCCAAAACCGAGCTCATAATATTTCCTCCCTCAGGTGCCACTTCCCCTGCTTTCCCTGTCAATATCAATGGCTCAACTATCAACCCATCTCCCCACGCCAGGGTCCTAGGTGTAATCCTGGACTCTGAACTAACCTTTCGACCCCACATTCTATCACTATCCAAAGCTTGCCGCCTCAATCTCCGCAACATCTCCAAGATATGCCCCTTCCTAACCAATGTCACCACAAAGCTTCTAATCCACTCCCTGGTCATCTCCCGCCTCGACTACTGCAACTCCCTCCTCATTGGTTTACCTCTAAATAGGCTATCCCCACTTCAGTCCGTCTTGAACGCTGCTGCCAGGCTCATCCACCACACAAACCGCTCAGCGTCTGCTGCACCCCTCTGCCAATCCCTCCATTGGCTGCCACTCAGTCACCGAATTAAATTCAAGATACTAACTATAACTTACAAAGCCATCCACAACCTGGCCCCCAGCTACATCTCTAACCTAGTCACAAAATACCAACCTAATCGTTCTCTTCGCTCCTCCCAAGACCTCCTGCTCTCAAACTCCCTTGTCACCTCATCCCATGCTCGCCTTCAGGACTTCTCCAGAGCCTCCCCCATCCTCTGGAATGCTCTACCCCAATCTGTCCGATTTTCTCCTACTTTATCCACTTTCAGACGATCCCTGAAAACTCATCTCTTCAGAGAAGCCTATCTGGCCCCCATCTAACAACTGTACATTTATCTTCTCAATCAGCACATCACCCACAGTTATTACCTCTTGTATCTTTTGACCTTCCCTCTTAGATTGTAAGCTCTAAGGAGCAGGGCCCTCTGATTCCTACTGTATCAAAGTGTATTGTATTTGTACTGTCTACCCTCAAGTTGTAAAGCGCTACGTAAACTGTTGGCGCTATATAAATCCTGTATAATAATAATAATAATAATAATAATTTCTCTAAGGATAGCTGTGATCTACAGGCCCCCTGGACCAGTATCAACCTTTCTTGAAGACTTCTCTGCCTGGCTACCCTACTTTCTTTCTTCTGAAATCCCCACTATCATTCTCGGGGACTTCAACATCCCTATTAATACTAACACTCCTTCCACTTCCAAACTTCTTAGCCTAACATCCTCCTTTGACCTGAAGCAGTGGATACATGCTCCAACTCACTCAGAAGGCAATATCCTTGACCTCGTTTTCTCTCACCTTTGCACTCCATGCAACCTCTCTAACTATCCATCACCTCTCTCTGATCACTACCTTATTAGTTTCACTCTCTCCCTCTCCTTCACCTCCTCTCCCTCCAACCACCTTAAAGTTAATCCGCAGAAACCTACGTCATCTCAACCCTTCTCTTCTCTACTCTGCTATCAACAACCTCTACGACAAAATCTCACCCCAATCCTGCACCAACCTAGCCACTTCTGTGTACAACGCTTCACTTCTAGCCTCACTGAACTCACTTGCCCCCCTCACTACACACAGAATCAAGCCCAGACCCCTTCAACCTTGGCAAACAGATGATACTAGAAGTCTGAAAAAACGTAGTCGTGCTCTGGAGCGCCTGTGGCGTAAGGCTAAGTCCCAGAGAGATTTCTACCAATATAAATCTGCCTTCCAAAAATACAATTCCAGCCTCCTCTCTGCCAAACAGACCTATTTTACCACTCTCATTAGCAACTTATCATCCTGTCCCCGTCAACTCTTCTCCACCTTCAACTCTCTACTTCGTCCTCCACCACCTCCACCCGCCAACTCACTCACTGCACAGGAGATCGCCAATCACTTCAAACTTCAAGATTGATACTATTCGCGCTGAGATCTCTACTGTGCCGTCACCCTCCACACTTTACACTTCATGCCCACAGGCACAATCATTATTTCCCTCTTTCAACCCCACCACTACAGACGAAGTTGCTAAACTACTTGCTAATGTCCACCTTACCACCTGCCCTCTGGATCCTGTTCCCTCACAAATGCTACGTTCACCCTCTGGCCCTATACTACACTCTCTAACCCACATCTTCAATGTCTCCCTCTCTTCTGGCATCTTCCCTAACTCTCTAAAACATGCACTTGTCAGACCCATACTTAAAAAGCCCTCACTGGACCCATCCAACCTTAACAACTTATGCCCCATCTCCTTGCCCCCCTTCTTATCCAAACTCCTCGAATGTCTGGTCTACAACCGACTGAGCGTCCACCTCGCTGATAATGGCCTTCTTGATCCCCTTCAGTCTGGATTTCGTCCTCAACTATCCACATAAACTGCTCTCCTAAAACTAACAAACGATCTACTAACAGCCAAAACCAATCAACACTATTCTGTACTCCTACTCCTGGACCTCTCTGCTGCCTTTGATACGGTTGACCACCCCCTCCTCCTTAAAAAACGACACGCCTTTGGTCTCCGTGACTGTACACTTCGCTGGTTCTCTTCCTACTTATCCAACCGCACCTTTAGCGTTTCTTATAACTCTACTTCCTCCTCTCCTTTTCCTTTCTCTGTTGGGGTCCCTCAGGGTTCTGTTCTTGGACCTCTACTATTTTCAATCTACACTGCCTCCTTGGGTCAACTGATAGCCTCCCATGGCTTCCAATACCACCTCTACGCTGACGACACCCAAATCTATTTCTCTACCCCTCAGCTCACTCCCTCTGTCTCCTTACGTATCAGTAATTTACTCTCAGATATATCAGTCTGGATGTCTCACCACTTCCTTAAACTCAATCTAGCCAAAACCGAACTTATAATTTTTCCTCCCCAATATGCCTCTTCCCCTGATCTCTCTGTCAAAATCGATGGCACAACTATAAGCCCATCCCCACATGCCAAGGTTCTAGGTGTAGTCCTAGACTCTGAACTCTCCTTCAAGCAACACATCCAATCACTGTCCAAATCCTGCCACCTCAACCTCCGCAACATCTCCAAAATACGCCCCTTTCTAACCAATGACACAACAAAGCTCTTAATTCACTCACTGGTCATCTCTCGCCTCGATTACTGCAACTCCCTTCTCATTGGCTTACCTCTACATAGTCTATCACCTCTTCAATCCATTATGAATGCCGCTGCCAGACTCATCCACCTTACCAATCGCTCTGTGTCTGCCACTCCTCTCTGTCAATCCCTCCACAGGCTTACGCTCGGCCAAAGAATTAAATTCAAAATTCTAACAACTACGTACAAAGCCATCCACAATTTTGCCCCCAGCTACATCACTAGTCTCTAAATACCAACCTACTCGCTCTCTTCATTCCTCTCAAGACCTCCTGCTTTCTAGCTCCCTTGTCACCTCCTCCCATGCTCGCCTCCAGGCCTTTTCCAAAGTCTCTCCAATCCTATGGAACTCCTTACCCCAATCTGTCTGCTTATCTCCTACTTTATTAGCTTTCAGAAGATCCCTGAAAACCCTTCTCTTCAGAGAAGCCTATCCTACCCACACCTAACATCTGTATTTTCATTTTTTCCATCAGCTCATCCCCCACAGTTATTACCTTTTGTTTCCACTTGACCCTCCCTTCTAGATTGTAAGCTCTAATGAGCAGGGCCCTCTGATCCCTCCTGTATTGATTTGTATTGTAAGTGTACTATCTGCCCTCATGTTGTAAAGTGCTGCGCAAACTGTTGGCGCTATATAAATCCTGTATAATAATAATAAATAATAATAATTTGGTGGAATAAGCAGCTTAGTGTCCCCTAAAGAACTTTGAGGAGAAGATCCCTACAAGTGGAATCAGTGATTGTTTTCTATACATCCATCCCTGCAGAGCACGTTATCCTCTTTCTATCATTCAAGGTTTTTTTGGCGCATATTTCCTCTTTCAACACTGGTGTTTATTTTTACTATTTAATATAGTGATCAGTAATTACTACACTATAAGGGTATTTTATTTTTATGTTATTGCTTGATATAACATCACGTCAGCCCGAGGAGGTGACACCATGTGAGAGCGGTTGTTGATGACTACATCAATATTCAACTGGACAAAGTGTGTTTGCTGTTCTCTTGATTGAGACAGCACTTGCTTCTGAGGAAGTTGTAAACTTTTCTAATTATGTAGTTCATGTTATTGTTTCCTTTTCCACTTTTTTAGGTGCTGCATTTTTTTTTGTTATATTTCCTACAATTTGCTTTTATATATAGGCATATACAGAATAGTGTACTTTAAGAAGTGTGGTGGATTTTTGTGAGGACATGCTTGGACAAGGCTCCCCCCCCTTTGGCTGCATGTATAGTGGGAGGAGGTGCATCTTTGAAACAGAAGAAATGCTGATATGTACTATACAGAAGATATGGAATTGCATAGGGGGATTTTTGGAAAATGCTGCTGTAGCTAAACTAACACTTTAAAATGAAAATGTGTGAATCTAAGAAAAGCAAAGGGAATTAGAGGCAAATAACCCTCTAGGTATATACAATAGATGAGAGTGGAATTGATGAAGGGTGGGTATGGGATCAGGGGGACATTGAGTAGATTAGACAGTGTAAGGGTTGATTAAAGTGGTTGTATACCTTTCTTTTTTACTTTTACCTACAGGTAAGCCTATAATAAGGCTTACCTGTAGGTAAAAAAAATATCTCCTAAACCTGTACGGTTTAGGAGATATTCCCCTCGCAATGAGCCGCTGACTGCAGCGGCGCATGCGCACAGGGGATTCTCGGCAGACAGCCCAGCAAACTCCGGAGCTTGCCGGACAGAAGTCTCCCGCGCGCATTTGAGTGACGACATCGTGGCTCCAGCCACTCACAGCGCCGGAGCCACGATACCCGGAAGACACGCCGAGGAGAAATGTCAGCTCCATCGGCGTGTACCGGGTGAGATGCCGGCGCCTCGTTCTAAGGTAAGTGTCTCATAATGAGCTAGTATGCGGCGCATACTAGCTCATTATGCCTTTTCCCTTGCAGGTGTAGAAAAAAATAAAAAAAACAGCGGGTATACAACCGCTTTAACTGGTAAGTGTGCTGGGAAATACATTTTGCTTTTCTACTGTGTGCAAAGACCTTCCATGTACACCTTACTCTAAAGGTGTCAGGGATGCTGCATGCAGGCATCCAGCGGGGGTGATCAGATCAGTTGGCTGCACTTAAAGGAATCAGGACCAGATGCATGAGTAAATAAATATATATATCCATTAAGACAATGACAAGCTTCCAAAACCAACACCAGTAAACCATAAAGCAAGTGAAAGATAAATGTAACACAGCAAACCCTATATGAACATCTAACTATCTAACTAACTATATACAAGTGGGAGAAACACATATAAGCAAAAGAGGATAAGGACACAAGATATGGGCAACAGGGAGCCAGGTACTGGGAGCAGAAGGTGAGTAGGGGGAGCAGGAAGCAGGTTCCAGGGGACAGGTCTCCGGATCAGGATTCAGGATCAAGGACAGGAACGGGTCGGATTCAGGCAGGGATACGGCTTGCAGGGAAAATACTGAAGCACTGGACCTACATGCAAGGCGGGCTTATATAATCCCAGCAGTCCCATCAGGTGCAGCTTAACGACCTGTATGGTCCATCTGCCGGATGGCTCCTTAGACAGCCGGATGGCCCCTTACCAGGAATGGTGGACTCCTATCACGGGAGTCAAACTCCCCTTGTGCCAAGAGAGAAAAACGGCTTTAGTTGTTCATACTGATAGCCAGTCTGTTACACAGACACCTCCATACAGTGATCACTCGTCCACCATTCCCAGTAAAGGGCCATCCGGCTGCCTATATCACTCTCTCTCTTGAACGGGGTATAACATTGGACATGATGAAACTGATCTATGGTCAAATGCATGATATCTGATATGTATGGATTATCCCACATAAGCAGGCTGTCTGACAAGTGAATAGCGCTGCATCTGGAGACTGCTAGTTGTCAGAATTACAACAGCACCTTTGGATGTTTTTTATCCTCTTAATGATTTGTGCTTCTAAACACTGTTAAAACACTGTTTTTGCGGGACTATATAGAGACATTTTTTTAAAAGAACATTTCACTATTTGTTTTTTTTTGTGTGTTTTACCCCCCCTTTTTTAGTTTTATGTTTGGCGATAAATACAAAGGGTCACGTTTTTCACCATATTTAGGATTAGTTGTTATACTGATTTTTAGTCAGTGTTCAATCACTTGATTATTCATTTGCAATTTGCGCATCTTTTTTGTTTTATATGTATTGTTTATGGATTAAGTATTATCTCTTTTAGATTGCTGCACAATTGTTGCTACATTCATATTAGGTTTGAGTACATACTGTCACATCAGATTTACTAAATACTCACTATTTGTTTTTTGAGCACATCACAGTTACAATATCTCACAAAAGTGAGTACACCCTTCACATTTTTGTAAATATTTTTTCTTTTATTAAGAAAAAGGTGAGCGAATACAGAAAACAAAAATATGTACCGTTGTACATAAGACAAATAATCACTTCATCATTCGTGTCAATCGTGGTGAGGGAAATTACCCAGCCTGTAGACTCATTTGGACCTAGATATGACAGAGAATATCAATGCTGAAATATGGTTGGTGTGCGATTGGTGTCCGTATGGTTTGGTGAGATTTGTATATTGGGGGCGGAGATTGTTGAGTAGGGGAGTAGTGAGCAAGAAGAGCAAGTAGAAATTAGGTGTGTGTTGTGTTTATAGAAAGTAGATTTGTATTCTACCTGTAGTAGGACTCTGAGGCGGGTGTTTAATGTTCTTGTGAAGTGAGGGTAAAGCTCAGTTAGGTGGGTATCGAGCTGAGGTACTGAGGGGAGGAAGGGGGGGTGGGGTATGGGAGGGAGGAGGAGGGGGGTGAAGTGGAAGGGAAGGGGTAGGAAGGGTTGGATTGGATGTCTCTGGCTTCCCTTAGTTGTTTTCATTCAGATGTGGAAAAGCGAGGTGATGTTTGAGTAGTAGAGTGAGTTCAGTCAAGGTTAGAAATCCCAGTTAGGAAGGTGGGTTCATGATAGTAAAGTATTCCTGTGTCATCTGGTAATGTAGCCAACAGGCCCACTTTTGGCTTAATTTTACAATAATACTGTGAATGAGGTAGAGAGCGGTCGCAGTTGGCTGCCTCTGTCGGCCTGCATCTCAATACCCCATAACGGAAACAACAACCCCTAAAGAGGGGGGAGGGGGGGGACTATTGCGGTACTAATAAAGTGAAAATTACAGTACATAAAGGTAGAGAAAGAGAGCAATAAGGTAGTATAAAAATTCCATTTTAATAGAAAACATAATTAAAAGATTGTAACAATGTCACATAACAGTTGTAATTTAAAAAAGGAAGCAGTCAATACAACCAATTGGATTACAACCCATAGTGTTAGTAGACACAAATAGAGCTTGAATTCTCGACCGGTTTCGGGAGCCTTAGAACGGGTGAGCTCATTCTTTTCCTATCTAAATTGTATATAATTGTGTAATATTCTCTTTAAATGTTTGTGCTGCATTAATAATGTTACTATGGAAAAAATTTTTTTCTGTGTGTTATACTCATGTGTTATACTCATTACAATTATCATATGTCGCGAAACCGGTCGAGAATTCAAGCTCTATTTGTGTCTACTAACACTATGGGTTGTAATCCAATTGGTTGTATTGACTGCTTCCTTTTTTAAATTACAACTGTTATGTGACATTGTTACAATCTTTTAATTATGTTTTCTATTAAAATGGAATTTTTATACTACCTTATTGCTCTCTTTCTCTACCTTTATGTACTGTAATTTTCACTTTATTAGTACCGCAATAGTCCCCCCCCTCCCCCCTCTTTAGGGGTTGTTGTTTCCGTTATGGGGTATTGAGATGCAGGCCGACAGAGGCAGCCAACTGCGACCGCTCTCTACCTGATTCACAGTATTATTGTAATAGTCACTTGGGATGATGGTACTTTTATCTGGTCATTTACCTTTTTGATTTGAACGCTCCCCCTTCCTTATAGTATACACAGGGTGGATAACACACCCACACCCCTGTGCCCCTGGGTGAACAGCAACACCCATCGACACATATGTAGTAGCGTTTTTATTGATTCATTTGAATCTGTCTAACTCTTACCTTTTGTGATTTCTAGCTTTGACATCCTGTCAGTTCAACACTTGCTAGGGGGCGCCGTTGGTGATCAGGTACATTATGGATGCTCTAGGCACAGATTGGTCAGGCTTTATGTCCAACATCAAAACTGCATGCCTAAATGAACACAAAATTGATGATGATATTTCAAAATTTTTTATGCGAATGTCTAAACTCCTTAAACGTAAATCACATCTACACTGGCACATTGAATACTTTAAACTTTATGTGAGTGAAAGAATCTGCCCCCTAGGCTTAAGGGGCCAGATCTTTCCCACTTTTAAAGACCCGTCAGTGGACTTTAAAAAAACATGGGAAGATATTCTAACCAAAAACAGTCTTGAGTTAATCGGACTACTGATTACCCAATATACCCTTGATATGATCTCACTTGACAGTGACATCGAACGACTCAACATCGAGTACTCCCACCTGACTGATAATACGGGTTTCAAAACCAAGTGGAAAGAACTTAGAGAACGCTTGGAAATTATGAATAAAGATATTATTATCAAAAAACAGATCAAATTTGGGAAGGACAAAGCTGCCTTCACCGAGGGCCTGGCCTACCACTGGCCGGGGAGAGGCCGGGGTAGACGAGGCCCTCCCCGAACTAATAATAGGAATTTTACTACTGACATCGAATCAGATTCATCTCTATCTTCCACTGTATCCTCTCTTAGCACTACCCAACCCAACACTTCTTCTGCACTCAACCCCTCACGCAAGAGACTTCGTTTTGGGGGTAACACCCCACCAACGAACCCCAAAAAAGATAAAAAAGGCCCAAAAGGCCCAAGATCCACTCAAACACCCTCCACTCAAACCCCACATGATACCAATATCCCCGCAGAAGGGGCCACTGGTCACTCCACGTTGCATGGTACAATCCCCAAAATTCTCAACTCTACTTTATTGACTAACAAATACACGAAAATCAATGAGGATGCGATTTTTTTAGATCTGAAAAAACAACAGAGCAATCTAGATGCGTACGTCCTAAAACCCTCACTGTCCCAACAAAACCCTCCCCCCCAGACCACACCGACCATAACGTCATAAACCTTACCCCCTTTTCTTTCAGTAGCGAGGAGACCTCGCTGTTACAATTAGGTCTGGGATTCTGTCCTCTTGATGCACTTAAGGTCACTGAAACAATTAAAGACTTGTATTTGTTTGCACGCAATTTAACATTTAGATTTATCTACGATAAGGATCGTGTTAACCTAGGACTGGAGCGTGAGCTCGCGGAGCGCACCAAAGGCTTCTCCATGGAGGAGTTTAGGGCGCTTCGCGACTTGATGCTCCTATACGAAGAAGGCGACACCGGAGACCCCGGACTCTCACAAGACCCGGGGGCCCCCGATGTAGCCCCTTCAAGTATATGTGAAACAGGCACATTTCCATCGACCCTCCCTGCATCTAACATATCTGGTTCCTTAGTGATCACTAAACCAACTCCTCCAATTAAGCCCTTCCGCTTACGATCCCGGAGATTCCCCGATCTCAACACCTGCCCCGAGATCTGGGCCTTCTTGCGTGCCACTATCAGTGACCTCAAGAAACAAAAATGGCCCGATTACCCTTCAAACCTTGATCCCAGTCAGATTCGAGCTCTTCGATCTTTGCAGCAACGTTCCGATGTTGTTATTAAACAATCAGACAAGGGCGGCAACATTGTCCTGATGACTAATCACCAATATGAAGCCATGTGCCTTGCTATCCTTAACAAACAATGGTACAGACCCATCCCTCCTTCCTATATATCTTCCTTTGCACAGGAACTCCGGGCTCTTTGCACTGAGGCCTATATCATAGGCCTCATTGACAAAGACACCTTGGAGTTCCTGGTCCCCAAATTCCCTTGCACCCCTACCTTTTATTCCCTACCCAAGACCCACAAAGCGACGCGCTTTCCACCGGGAAGACCCATAGTGTCTCTAACGGATAATGCGAGCAAATTTGTTGACGCTTTTTTGATGCCTCACGTTCGCAGCCTCCCGTCCTATATTAGGGCCGTTGATATTGAGGCTTTGTACTCTAGTATCCCCCACGAGCAGGGTGTACGGATGGCTGGTTCCTTCTTGGCCGAACAAGACACGACTACTTGGCCCTTGAACCAGTTCATACTGACACTATTGTATTTTATATTAACTAAAAATCATTTTGTTTTCAATGATCAATTATTTTTACAAATACAAGGTGTCGCAATGGGGACGTCATGTGCCCCAGCCTATGCAAACTTATACCTAGGCGGCTGGGAGCGACATATTCATGCCCATGACCAATATACAGAATTTTTGGACAATATTCTTCTTTGGTACCGTTTTATTGATGACCTGTTCTTGGTATGGACTGGTCCCAGAGCCAAACTATTACAATTTCTACATCTTTTGGATAATAACGACCTTAATCTTAAATTTACCTTCAAAATTGAGCCAGAGCAAATTTCCTTCCTTGACCTACTCATCATCAAACAACCTGATGGAACGCTGGGCACCGACCTCTATAGGAAACCCACAGCTGGAAACACTCTGTTGTTTGCCACTAGTGCCCACCCAAACTCTTTGGTACGGAGTATTCCGTATGCCCAATACTTGCGGCTACGCAGGAACTGCACACACCATAGCGATTTTTTACGTCAAGCCAAAGCATTACGCGAGCGCCTTTTACAGCGAGGTTATTCTTCCACCAATCTGCGCAAAGCATTTAACAAGTCCCTAGCACGCCCACGGACTTCCTTACTATTCAAAAACTCTAAAAACAATAAACCTTCTTCACCCTTAGAAACTGTAAAACTGATCACGACCTATTCTGCACACCACAGTATACTCCGCAACATTTTAATGAAACATTGGCACCTATTGGCTGACCATCATATATTAACCAAATACGTTAGACATACACCGGAAGTGGTCTTCCGCAGAGCACGGTCCCTACGTGACCAATTAACCGCCAGCCACTATAACCCCACCAGATCTACTAGGAATGGTCCTAACGGTACCTTCCAATGTGGAGAATGCCCCAGGTGCCCCTGGATCTTTGAAAGTAGAACTGTGATTCTACCCAACGGCGAGACCCTGGTCCCACGGACCTACGCCGATTGCAGTATGAAAGGGGTAGTTTATCTCATGAACTGTGTCTGCAAAGCCTTTTACGTGGGCAAAACAATTAGGGAACTCAGGCAGAGAATTGGGGACCACTTGTATGACTCAGAAAATGGCAAACTAACAACTATTGGCCGACATATCGGCCTACATCATAGGTTCAACAACTCCGTGGTGAAATTCCTAGTATTGGAGGTCGTCAAACCCAACTCCAGGGGTGGCGATTGGGATCGCTCAATACTCCAGAGAGAATCCCTGTGGATTGAGCGACTCAACGCCACTGTTCCCCCTGGTCTAAATGAATCAGTGTCCTATAGGGCCTTTTTATGAGGTCCCCATGTGGTCTTGGTCTTCACATCCCTTTCCCTCCCCCCCCCCCCTTTTTTTTTTCCCTTCTCCTCCTCCCCTTCCTTTCCCTTCCCCCTCCCCCCCCCTTCCCTCCCCCTTTCCCCCCCCTCCCTTCCCCGTCTCCGCACTATTGGGTCTCAACATTTCCATGACACCTGTCCACTATAGGCTAATCTCTCTAGATTGTTATTACTGACTGTTGTTGCTTAAATTGTATATTTTTTATATATTTTTTCCCTTTGTATATTCATTGTGTACTACATCTTTGTACTTGTTTGCTGTGTAAGAAGAATGACCTTCCCTGTGGCTCTGCTATGCCTTCGGTCTCATCTGGGTGGCGGACACATGCTCGCCCTGGCAGCCTTAGAGCTGCTTGCGTCTCTTTGTTCGGGAACTTGATTCCCCCTTACTAGAGCGCGCGCTTGCGCAGTAGCACGTTACACTGCACCTGCGCAGTGCGGACGGGCAGACCCGGTGACGTCAGGGACCGCCTCTCATGCCGTCCCTGACTTCCGGGTTGGGGTGCTCTTATAGCGGCCATTCATGGCCGCTATGTGAGCCTACAGCCCCTGGATGAGGATGCATTTAGGACCTCTGTTGTTGGTAAGTGCTGCCGCCCCCCACCCTCCTTACTTGCAGGTAGATTTCCTCCTGTGGGTAATCTACACTGATACCCTTATCCTTTATACCGTGTTTGTAACTCCATGACTATTACTGTTACAGTTGTCATGGTAATCGCTGCCAGTGTATATCTTTATCACAGCCGTTTTGGGGGATCCCTACTATCATCCAACAGCAGCTGGCCTCGTTGCTGTTCATCTTATAATTTGTATCTGGGTTTTATGCTTCTTAAACCCATGTGTTTTAACACATCAGTACCCTAGGGGTGAGTGCCATTTCCATACTCTGTGTGCAATCTTTCCCTACTTTCGTCCAACTCTACTTACCCCACTGCCTCCCCCCCCCCTCCTTTTTCCCCCCACTCCCTCCTCCCCCTTTCCCCCTTCCCCCCCCTTTTCCCTCCCTTCCCCTCCCTTCCTCCTTCTCCCCCTCCCCCCGTTTCTCTCCCCCCCTTCCCCTCCCCCCCTTCCCTTTTCTTCCCCCCCCTTCCCTCCTCTTCCCTTCCCCTTCTCCCTTCCCTTCCCTTCCCCCTTTCCCCCCCCCCTTCCCCCCCCTTTTCCCTCCCCCCCCTTCCCTTTCCCCCCCCCCCTTTCCTTGCCCTACCTTTTCCCCCTTTCCCTTCCCCCTCCCCCTGTCCTTTTTCCCCCCCCTTCTTTCTGTCCTTTCACTTTTTACCTATTTCCTTCACACTTCCCTGGCCCCTTTCCTGCACACGTTTCCAATCTTAGAGGCACACTATCGGCACCCCCTCACCTTATCCTCCTTCTTATTGATTTTCCAGTACATACCCTTTTATCTTACCATCCCATTTATCCATTCAGAGGCTGTCTAGTTATCCCCTGTGTCCACCACGGAGGGAATCGTTTGGGGCCATGTACACCCACCGGGAGCCTTAGAACGGGTGAGCTCATTCTTTTCCTATCTAAATTGTATATAATTGTGTAATATTCTCTTTAAATGTTTGTGCTGCATTAATAATGTTACTATGGAAAAAAAAATTTTCTGTGTGTTATACTCATTACAATTATCATATGTTGCACCACAGATATTGCTCTCCTGAGGAAGCGGTAAAACCGCGAAACCGGTCGAGAATTCAAGTTCTATTTGTGTCTACTAACACTATGGGTTGTAATCCAATTGGTTGTATTGACTGCTTCCTTTTTTAAATTACAACTGTTATGTGACATTGTTACAATCTTTTAATTATGTTTTCTATTAAAATGGAATTTTTATACTACCTTATTGCTCTCTTTCTCTACCTTTATGTACTGTAATTTTCACTTTATTAGTACCGCAATAGTCCCCCCCTCCCCCCTCTTTAGGGGTTGTTGTTTCCGTTATGGGGTATTGAGATGCAGGCCGACAGAGGCAGCCAACTGCGACCGCTCTCTACCTCATTCACAGTATTATTGTAATAGTCACTTGGGATGATGGTACTTTTATCTGGTCATTTACCTTTTTGATTTGAACGCTCCCCCTTCCATTTGGCTGAATTTTGTCGGGGTTTCTCGTGAGATGTGAATGAGTTTCTCCATTTCGGATACTTTATGAATCCTTGTGAACCATTCTTTGAGAGTAGGTACCTGTGTTGAGTGTCAGTGAATCGGGATGCACTGTTTAGCAGCGTTGATCATATGCATTGTTAAAGATTTGTGGTAAGAATTATGTGGCATGGGCGAGTGATGGAGAAGGAATTGGGCCGGGGTCAAGTCTAGGCTGTGGGAGCCGTGATGCGACGTATGTCTGACCAGTAGTGTAACAGGGGAGAGCATGACCACCAGATGTGAAGTAGAGTACCTCTGTCTTGATGGCATCTCCAACAGGTCTCAGGGATTTCAGGTTTGAATTTATGTAGGGGAGCAGGGGTGCGGAACCACCTGGATTGGATTTTGAATCCATTTTTCTGGGTGGTTAAGTTTGTTGACCCTTTGTGTATGATCTTAAATATGTTCTCCCAATTCCCTTCTGTGAGTGAAATTGAGAGGTCAGTCTCCCATTTTTATACAGGCTAAAGTGTCATTAGCCTTGAGGTCAGCAAAGAGAAGATTGTGTGTATATAAGAGATGAGGTGGGTTTGGGGTGTTGTCTTAGTGCAAAGAGTTTCAAAGGGGAGAGTTGTCTTGAGCAATGAGAGGTTTTGTTCAAGGGTTTAAGGTAGTGGGCAATTACTAAATATGTCCAGGGGGGATAGGTGTTTTCTTTAGTCTAGTGGCAATCTGGGCTGCTGAAAGTAGCTTGCCTTAAAGGAAAAAATGGTGGGCTCTAATTTGGTCTGATGGCCAATGATCAGATAGAAATAGGTGGTACATTCCTGGAGGGAAGTCAGGGTTCAGTTTTATTGGAGTCAAAGGACCAGGGGTGGAAGAAATGGCCGTGTGTTTACACGTCTGGTGGAAACATTGTATGGTGGGACCTATTAGAGGGTGGAGGCATATCTCTGATGGGACGTGGTGAGGTGAGATCAACAGAAGTGAATTTATAGGTACGTTTGTATAGGAGGCTTCCAGAATATCCCAATCTTTGTGGGGAGCGTGGACATTCCAGTCCACTATCCTGGTAAGGTGGGTAGTGGTATGGTAGTTTCGGAGGTTGGCAGACCGATGCCCCCCAGGTGTTTTGGGTGAGTGAGTTGGTTGTAGCTAATTCTGTGTGTGCGGTCACTCCAAAGGAATTTTGAGCATAGCTGTCTGTAGGTCTTGAAGAGGGAAGGCGGGATATGAATGGTGATTGTTTGGAGTAAATATAGCAGTCTCGGCAGGGCATTCATTTTCAGGATGGCCGCTCTGCCGAACCAGGAGAACAAAGGTTTGTTCCAATTTTTAAGATTGGTGGTCAATTTGTTTAGAAGGGGAAGGTGATTCTTTGCGTAGAGATCTGTTAGTTTGGAGGGGATTTGAATACCCAAATAAGTGATTGAGTCATGTTTCCACTGGAAGGGGAAGTTCTCTTTGCATTGGTCTACTAGGGTTTGTGGGAGAGAGATATTAAGGGCATAGGATTTTGACAGGTTAATTTTAAGATTGGAAATAAACTGAAAATGTTTAAATTCTGACAGTATAATTGGTAAGGTAACCAGTGGGTTTTTAGGGAATATTAATTTGTCATCTGCAAATGCGGCGTATTTGTATTCCTTCATGGGCGATTGGATTCCTTGTATCTCTGTGTTGAATCTCAGTTTACGGAGAAAAGGTTCAAGGGTTAGCACGGAGCGGATAGGGGACAGAGGGCATCCCTGCCTTGTCCCGTTGCAGATGGGGAAGGCATTTGACAGAGTGCTGTTGACCTAAACTTTGGCTGAGGGATATGCGTATAGTGAGAGGATCAGACCAATCATGTAGGGGCCCATGCCAATGGCATGAAGAACCGCCGTCATGTAGTCCCATGACACTCTGTCAAATGCCTTCTCCGCATCCAGGGATAGGAAAAAGCCTTTCTGATTTGTTTGGGTGATCAGATGGTGTAGATTGATAGCTTTAATGGTGTTATCCCTGGCTTCGCATCCAGGGATAAATCCTATTTGGTCTTGTGAGATTATGGAGGGAAGGAGTGGTAGCAGTCTGTTTGCTAGTATTTTGGAAAACAACTTGATGTCTGAGTTTAATAGTGATATCGGCCTGTAGTTCACCGTTTGGGTTGGATCTTTCCTGTCTTTGGGGATAACCACAATGTGGGCCTCCAACATCCCCCGAGTGTGAGGGGTAGTGGGAGAGAGAGAGTTGAAGGCTTTCAAAAAGGGGGTTTGGAGGGTTTTTGAGAATGTTTTATATATACCGCGGATAGGCCATTTGGGCCCGGGCTTTTTCCCGGTTTTAGTTGTTTGATCGCTTGCTTACTAGAGGAATCTAGTTTCCATATATATGTGTGATTGAATTTGTCAGGGAATGTGAGGGTCATTGTGACAGGGTGGTGGTCAGAGAGCGTCATTGGGTCTATAGTCGCAGCCTTCAGGGAAGGAAGGTCCTGTTGCATGATAAAAAGGTAGTCAATGCCTGAATATTTGTTATGGGGCAGAAAAATAGGTAAAGTCTTTATCTTTTGGGTGGAGTGTTCTCCAGGAGTCATGAAGTGACAGGTCTTGGAGACAGCGCTTGATTTGTCGTAGTGCCCTGTACGGTAGATGGGTTTTACCTGAGGAAGTGTCTAGGAGAGGATCTAAGGGAACATTAAAATCTCCCCCTAGTATTAATATACCTTCTTGGAAAGAAGACAATTGTTTTGTAACTGTTCGGAGAAAGGGAACTTTGGCTATGTTGGGGCAATAAACGTTAGCTATCGTGATCGGTCTGTTCTGGAAGGTACCCTTGAGAAAAATGAATCTTCCCTGTTCGTCAAGGTCAGTATCTGTGATTTGTAAGGGTGTATTTTTGGAAAGGAGAATGGAGACACCTTTAGATTTTGAGATGGAGGAAGTTGCGTGGTAGCTGTGGGGGAAAGAGTGATTATTGAGTTTTGGTGTATTTTTAGAACAGAAATGAGTCTCCTGAAGAAAAACCACGTCTGCTTTCATGTTTCGCATGGTAGTTAAATATTGTGATCTCTTTTCTGGGGTGTTTAAACCTCTAGTGTTAAGGGAGATTACTTTCAGTGAAAGAGCAGAGGATTTTGTTTTGAGTGGAGCCATGTCGATTGTTTGGCAAGCTTGGCAGATCACAGAGTCGTGTATTGAAAGGGAAGCCAGAGACGGGGAAGGGGGGGTGGGACCAAAATCAGAAGGATAGAAGACAGAGGGATGGATGGGGAGCTGGACTAGAGAGGGTGTGGGGGTGAACGAAGTATAGGTGAGAGGGGTGTGGGATCTCCGAGAAGAGTGATCTGAGATTAGTACCGGTTATAGGGAATGTCCAGCAATCCCTCTCAGTGTAATGGGGGGAACCAGTTAGGGTCAGCGAAGGCTATCAGAGTTCGCTGTTGGTGGAGGTGGTAGGTGACGTTCGTCCAAAGGAGGGAGTACCGTGTCTCTGAGAGGTCATTCGGGTCGCGTAGGGAGGTGCTGGGTAGCTCTGTCAGGAACTATTCAGGAGAGGTGAGTATCTCATTGAACTCTGAGGATGGTGCAGAGTTTACGTGAGGCTATGGAGGGGGAGCGCATAGCTTCTTTAGGAGAGAGTCAGACAAATGACTTTGGCGTTGCGTGTAGGGTGGTAAGCAATGCAATTATATCAATGTATGGATGGCATTATTATTCTGAAATAGGATGCAATCATAGGGTGGTTTGGTGGGTGGGAATTAAAAGTACATTTAGGTATAAGACTTTAAATTTGTAAGTCAACAAGTTAATAACTTGAAACTTTAAGCATGAAATATAAAACATGAAACAAGAGGGTTGAGAAGATAGCCAACTAGAAATTTACGACTATAGGATCATCATCTTCATGGCACAGGGTGTGAGAAAGTCAGTAAGTCAAAAACAAAGCTTATAAACATTACTGCAATTCTAGAGGATGTCAATATTGTTTATATTGAAAAAAAAAGAAGAAGAATACCTGTGGGTATAATGGTGGGTTATTGTCGGGCCCTTGCTTCCTAATCCGAGGGAGACATGCTCAGCTCTGGTCCAGGGGATAGCGCTAAATATAATTGTCCCTTTAGGTTTGATGAGGAAGTGTGTATTGTGTAACAGCTAGGAGTATGGATTTGCTCCAGCATGTGAGGCACTTCTAGTAATGGTGGGGGGAGACGTGGACTTCTTACCTGAGCATGTCTCTCTCTTTATCCAGGTGGTAATTCTATGTCTAGAGGTTAAGGATTCTGTGAAATAGAATTATCTAGGGTAGACAAAAAAACAGGTGGTTAAACTAATGTATCACAGCTAGACACAATAAATTAGTTCTTCCGATGAGGGGAGCGATGGGGAGAAGAGAAGAGGGGAGGGGAAGGGAGGACAGAGGAAGGAAAGGAGGTGTGGGTTTGGGATAAGTATGACAATATTTGGAAGGATCCGAGAAGGGTAGAGGGGGAAAGGAAGAGGGAGGGGAAGGGTTTAGAGGAAAGTTAGAACACTTGGCACAAACTTTAGTCAGGGATGAAGATGGTCGCTGTAAACTTGTGATTCTTAGACCAGATGATGGAACAGAATCAAGTAGGGGCGAGTCTTTTGGTACCTAGAATGGGATGACACATATAGTAGCTGAGGACATAAGTCCGTTTTATAGTTGGAACGTCATATTGGAGCTCATTAGGTCCTTTGTAGGGTGCAAGTCTTTATCTAGTGTGCATGAAGTGGTTGTAAGCTGCCAACTATCCTGCTTCCTGCCATTGCTGTTATCTGGTGAATAGATTTGGGTAGTATGTCATGGGTTTCAAAAAGGGCAAGCAATGTGTCATCTTGCAAACATGCTCAGATCAGGTGTTATTTATATGGAAGAGGAGAAAGTAATGGATAGAAATCTTTGTGGGATTGGTTGCTTCATCCATAGTGAGGGAGGTAATTTGGGAATTCTTTGACTCTGATGCAGCCTGTTTAACCGAAGTAGGTGAGGCCTATTTAATTTGTTCATAAACGACCTGGAGGATGGGATAAACAGTTCAATCTCTGTATTTGCAGATGATACTAAGCTAAGCAGGGCAATAACTTCTCCGCAGGATGTGGAAACCTTGCAAAAAGATCTGAACAAATTAATGGGGTGGGCAACTACATGGCAGATGAGGTTCAATGTAGAAAAATGTAAAATAATGCATTTGGGTGGCAAAAATATGAATGTAATTTATACACTGGGGGGAGAACCTCTGGGGGAATCTAGGATGGAAAAGGACCTGGGGGTCCTAGTAGATGATAGGCTCAGCAATGGCATGCAATGCCAATCTGCTGCTAACAAAGCAAACAGAATATTGGCATGCATTAAAAAGGGGATCAACTCCAGAGATAAAACGATAATTCTCCCACTCTACAAGACTCTGGTCCGGCCGCACCTAGAGTATGCTGTCCAGTTCTGGGCACCAGTCCTCAGGAAGGATGTACTGGAAATGGAGCGAGTACAAAGAAGGGCAACAAAGCTAATAAAGGGTCTGGAGGATCTTAGTTATGAGGAAAGGTTGCGAGCACTGAACTTATTCTCTCTGGAGAAGAGACGCTTGAGAGGGGATATGATTTCAATATACAAATAAAGTACTGGTGACCCTACAATAGAAATAAAACTCTTTTCACAGAAGAGAGTTTAACAAGACTCGTGGCCACTCATTAAAATTAGAAGAAAAGAGGTTTAACCTTAAACTACGTAGAGGGTTCTTTACTGTAAGAGCAGCAAGGATGTGGAATTCCCTTCCACAGGCAGTGGTCTCAGCGGGGAGCATCGATAGTTTCAAGAAACTATTAGATAAGCACCTAAATGAACGCAACATACAGGGATATACAATGTAATACTGACACATAATCACACATAGGTTGGACTTGATGGACTTGTGTCTTTTTTCAACCTCGCCTACTATGTAACTATTGGCTATTAGGGAAACAGATCAGTGCTGTAGCCAACCTGGATCACAACGGGAATGATCTGATACTTGGGATCCTATCAGTGTGAGTGGCAACAAGATAGGTCACTACCAACAGGTATCAGAGAAGTAAAATAAGTGGCAGTAACACTGGAGTGGGGTATATAACATGGAAACCAAGTCCCTGTGCCATGTGCTTGAGTAGAGGGATTTCCCGTTACCTGGTTAGGCTACGCGGGGAATGCGGTGCACTGGAGAGGCTGTTGGACTACCATTCCGTGGCACACCCTGATCTCTCAGCGGGGAGAGAGGAGGTAGTGGGCGAGGGCGGCGACGGCTGATGCTGAAATTGCCCGCTTCTGTAATACCATCCATGGAGGTAGCTCATTTGAGAGAGGAAGGGTGGAAGTCACTGTACCAGTCCGGTAGAGCTACTGTACTAGTGGAGTATCCAGTTGGGAACAAAAATGATCCAGGTCTTCCAGTACCCTGAGGATCGCTGTATGCCCTTAGTGGGAGGCTGAAAGGCGGAAGGGGATCTTCCACCTATATAATATGAATCTGGCCCTGAGGACATCTAGTAGGGGCTGCAATTCTCTCCTTCGTTCCAGGATGATGTTTGACGGGTCCTGGTAAATTTTTACCACAGAGCCTTGAACAGTCAGCTGACTGCGATTCCTGGCTGAACGGAGGATTCCTTCCTTTAGTTGAAAATCCATAAGGCAGCATACTATGTCCCTAGGGGGGTCAGTGTCTCTCCCCCTCAGGCGCAGTGCTCTGTGGATCCGCTCGAACGCGATTGGCGTGTCTGTGGGTCTTTCCAATAGGTCATTGAACACAGTAGTGACCATTTGGGAGAGTAGGGAGGGATCGATCGATTCCGGGACTCCCCTCACCCGAAGATTGCGGCACCGACCGCGGTTGTCGAGGTCTTCCATGTGACGGTTAATGTCCCTGAGATGGACTGCGTGGGATTCTGTTATCTGTTGCACATGGTGAATATTCTGTTGCACTGTGGCATATTGGTGAATCATGGCGTGCTTGGGCTATTTCCACCTCCTCCATTCTGAGTGACATGCTTGAATATCAGATTGCATGTCAGTAATGGCCACCATAAGTGTATTTTTTATATCTGCTGCCACACTGCGGAGATCTTCAATGTTCACAGCAGGGGGATGCCTCTGCTCTGTGTGCGGTCCGGCCGAACTCCGAGCTCCGGAGCGGTGGGGGCTGATGCTCGGGGAACGAGACTCACGTGAGGAGGCTGCGTGTGATGGCTGCATCCTGCCCGTAGGCCGCAAGTGGAAGATCTCCGGTATTTGTCTGCTAAGCTGTGACTCCTGTCCCCGGGGGAGCGGGATCTTGTGGCTGAGGCGCTGCGGGAAGTTCTCACCATGCTAAAGCAGTTTAGAATGCTGAAAAGCTGAAAAAGCTGGACCTCATGGACGGGAGCTCCAGTACTACACGTCCATCTTGGAATGGCTCCAGACCACGCCCTTTTGTAAATATTTTATTATATCTTTTCATGTGACAACACTGAAGAAATGATACTTTGCTACAATGTAAAGTAGTGAGTGTAAAGCTTGTATAACAGTGTAAATTTGCTGTCCCCTCAAAATAACCCAACACACAACCATTAATGTCTAAACCACTGGCAACAAAAGTGAGTACACCCCTAAGTGAAAATGTCCAAATTGGGCCCAAAATGTAAATATTTTGTGTGGCCACCATTATTTTCCAGCACTGCCTCTTAGGCATGGAGTTCCCCAGAGCTTCACAGGTTGCTATTGGAGTCCTCTTCCACTCCTTCATGACGACATCACGGAGCTGGTGATATTAGAGACTTTGCACTCCTTCACCTTCCATTTGAGGATTCCCCACAGATGCTCAATAGGGTTTAGGTGCTTGGCCAGTCCATCAGCTTTACCCTCAGCTTCTTTAGCAAGGCAGTGGTCATCTTGGAGTAGTGTTTGGGGTCGTTATCATGTTGGAATACTGCCCTGCAGCCCAGTCTCTAAAGGAGGGGATCATGCTCTGCTTCAGTATGTCACAGTACATGTTGGCATTCTTGGTTCCTTCACTGAACTGTAGCTCCCCAGTGATGGCAGCCCCAGACCATGACACTCCCACCACCATGCTTGGCTGTAGGTAGCTTGTCTTTGTACTCCTCACTAGGGATGAGCCGAACACCCCCCGGTTCGGTTCACACCAGAACCTGCGAACGGACCGAAAATTTGCACGAACGTTAGAACCCCATTGACGTCTATGGGACTTGAACGTTCGAAATCAAAAGTGCTAATTTTAAGGCTAATTTGCATGGTATTGTCCTAAAAGTGGTTTGGGGACCTGGGTCCTGCCCCAGGGGACATGTATCAATGCAAAAAAAAAGTTTTAAAAACGGCCGTTTTTTCGGGAACAGTGATTTTAATGATGCTTAAAGTAAAAAAAAAAAAAAAAAGTTAAATATTCCTTTAAATATCGTACCTGGGGGGTGTCTACAGTATGCCTGTAAAGCGGCGGGTGTTTCCCGTGTGCTTAGAACAGTCCCTGCACAAAATGACATTTTTAAAGGAATAAAAGTCATTTAAAACTGCTTGCAGCTTTAATGTAATGTTGGGTCCTGATGACGTGTTTAGCTCCAGCCAAAAAATCTATTTTAAGCTTTTTGGAAAACATAGTGAAGGGTTATCACCCCTGTGACATTTGTTTTGCTGTCTGTGCTCCTCTTCAGAAGATTTCACCTCACTTTCTGTCCCAATGACAAATGTTTTTAGAAAATTTGGGGTTTTAAGTGAAACAAGGATTGGTGATAAAGCATCAGTGGAAAGGAGAAACGTTTTTCCCATATTAACTCTTCCAGGAGAGAATTTCCCTTCCTAGGGGTAGATTTCATCTCACTTCCTGTTGTCTCCTTCTGTTTGCAAGTAGGAGTCGTTTGTAAGTTGGATGCTTGAAAGTAGGGGCCTGCCCTATATACTCTGCAGAAATTGTGGCCTTAGGTGTTGGTGTTGCCACAACACTGTAAGCCCTCAAAGGGCCCTGCTGTGAAATATTAGATCAAGAATTGTAATTACATGCCCCTGTTGAACAGGGGCAGAAAAATTAGGCCTTTGGTGATGGTGGTGGTGCTGGTGCCACAACACTGTATTAGGGCGTACACACGGTCGGACTTTGTTCGGACATTCCAACAACAAAATCCTAGGATTTTTTCCGACGGATGTTGGGTCAAACTTGTTCTGCCTACACACGGTCGCACAAAGTTGTCGGAATTTCCGATCGCCAACCACGTGGTCACGTACACCACGTACAACGAGACTAGAAAAGGCCAGTTTAGAACCAAGCGCGGCACCCTTTGGGCTCCTTTTGCTAATCTCGTGTTAGTAAAAGTTTGGTGAGAGACGATTTGCGCTTTTTCAGACTCGTGGCTTTCAAATCGTTTTCTGCCGTTCAGTTTGTGCTTGTGGGTTTGTATTTGCTCTTCAGTGTGTGCAGTCAGCTTTTCAGATCGTTACTGCTCTTCAGTTTGTGTTCTTGTCTGCTCGTTGCTGTTTTTCAGGTCGCTCTTCACAGGCCTTGCTGTTCTTCAGTGCGTTCTGTTACTTCGTTCTGAGCAGCCGACCGTTTTCTAGCCATGTTTCGTATGCGTACTCCTCGTAGAGTTAGTGCTGTGCGGGGGCTTGGTGTTGGGGTCCTGACCTTGACACAAGTCCAGTCCATGAACAGGGTGGGGAGGAGTTCATGGACCAAGAATTGGTTGCTTCAGCGTGACCAGTTCTGTCATATGCCTTTGCTCCGTGAGATCCGTGAGAATAATCCTGATGATTTCAGGAACTTTCTCAGGATGATGGACCCCGTGTTTCACCGTTTGTTGGCTTCGCTGACCCCCTATATTAGCAGGCAGGATACCTGCATGAGGCAAGCCATCACTCCGGAGCAGAGGCTGGTCGCTACCTCGCGGTATTTGGCCACAGGGAGAAGTCTGCAGGACTTGAAGTTCTCGACAGGCATCTCCCCCCAGGCTCTGGGGATCATTATCCCAGAGACCTGTTCTGCCATCATCCAGGTCCTGCAGAAGGAGTATATGAAGGTAAGATTTTTATCCTTTTATATCACATTTTATTGTCTTTAATGTTTGATAATATATTGTATTTCTTTCCTCATTCCCTAATTACCATGATTGTAATATGCTGTGAATGTCCCCTTTGTCCTCATGCATGCTGGATTTTTATGTAATTATTATTTTATGTCCTTCATACATATTTGCCCTTCAATAACCTCCCCAGCATGGTGTCTCCTGGCCTATATTCACCTCATGTAGTCACTTAATGTATTTTTTTTGCTCCATAGTAGTGCTTTACCCCAAACACCCCCTAAAATGTTTGGTAATGTTATTTTTGATTTAAATTCAGGCAGAGTGCCAGAGGCTTTTTTTTTGTGGTGTCCCAAAATAATTTTTAGTAACCCTCCCTCCCCCAACTGCTAAGTCAGCTGATCCCAATTCTCTATCCTCAATCATCTATCTGCTGACTTTGCCAAACCCATACACACTATACCCATCTCTTTTGTGGTCAGATTTATGGCTGAATTACCCAAAGCATGTAGTGCAAGGGCCTGCCTGTATACTTTCCAATGGTACTGTTTAAAGTTTTTGTATCCTATTATTATCTTGATAGGTAATAGCATAATGTCCAAATGTCCTCAAATGTGTACAGTGTGTATTTATATCTTTGTATTATGACACTTCTTACCTGTCCAGTGGTCTGCCAATAGTGTAACTAAGGAGGGGCTGTTCCAAGTAAGACCCATTATTTAGGCATTCATCTCTCAAAGAAGTGAAGAGGGTTACCTGTCCAAGATTTCCACACACCCCATAACGTTAGAAATGGCCCATGAGAGGGGGGGGGGAATATGATAGGTGTACCTTATACTTTGGCCTTGTTAAATTCCCCTTAATAAATGCTATCTGGAGGTTGCCCCATAATGTTTGTGTCTAATCTGCTTGCCATGTTTCAGAGTAAAAATAGTAATGTTTATTGTTTTTTCCTCAACAGTTTCCTTTCACGCCACAGGAATGGCAGACTGTGGCCTCCCACTTTGCCCAGCAGTGGGACTTTCCTAACTGCGGAGGGGCAATTGATGGGAAACACGTCCACATCGTCCCACCACCCAACTCAGGGTCGTACTATTATAATTACAAGGGGTTTAATAGTATAGTGATGTTGGCGGTGGTGTCGGCTAATTACGACTTCTTGTATGTGGACGTGGGGAAGAATGGCCGGATGTCCAATGGTGGAGTCATCACCCAGACGGAGTTCTACAGGCGTCTCCAGAATGGCAGCTTGGACTTGCCAGCTCCAGGGGAAAATGTGGAAGGACTCCCATTTGTGTTTGTTGCTGATGAAGCATTTGCGCTGGGGGACCACCTGATGCGGCCATTCCCGATGAGGACCCTCACCCCGGACCAGAGGGTTTTTAATTACCGGCTGGCCAGAGCCAGAGTGGTGGAGAACACATTTGGAATCCTGGCCAGACGGTTCCGCCTATTTCTGACACCTATCCATATGGCAGAGTATAAACTGAACCATATAATACTTGCGTGCTGTGTTCTCCATAACTTTTTACGGAAACATTCGGCCAACTATGCTGGCTCAGTTGGGCCTGAGGCCGGAATCCTACATCAAACCACACTGACGGCGCTTGAAAGTGGCCTTCCTGGCTTGCCCTCCCTGAGTGCCCGTGATGTCCGGTTACGCTACCTGGAGTTCTTTGCGGGTAGGGGGGCTATCAATATGCCAGACAATATGTGAAGCCTTTTTAAAATAAAAAAAAAAAAAGAAAATCTTTGTGGACATTTACTGCTTGTGTTTGTTTTAGCTGACCCTGACAGAAATGTTTTGAGTGCAGAAAATGTCGTGATTGGGTAACCTTATACAAAGCACTGTTGGCTGTTAGTTCCTAAATGCAAAAACATATTTCACTACAAGTGCACTTGCAACTGCACTGAAACTGCACTTGTAGTGCAAAGAGGATTTGCCCTTAGGAAATAACCCCCATTTTTGCATAAAACAGCTATTACATCACCCCAAAAGTGTTGTAGTGTTGAGACAATAATCCACACATTCTTGAGTAAGCCACTTTTTTATACCTGCACAATCACATGTGCATTTACCAAAGGTTTTTAAAACAAACCAACATGTTTGTTGTATAACAATTTTTGCAGTAGCATTATCAAAAATTGAAATGTCCATTTCAGATAAAACAGGCCTGTGTAAAACCAACAAGAAAGCCAAAAAACTTGAACTTACAAAGTTCACATTAGGTAAAACCTGAAGGCTATATAAGACATCAGTATTTAGGAACTGGGTTTGATATAGCGTTCAGATGGGGGGAAATCACCCCTGGAAAAGCCAAATTTGGAAGATGCACACAAATTTACCAATGTCAACATGTGCTATCTGCCATCAGGGGAGATCAAGGGACGTGTTTTGGGGGAGCAAGCCCTTCCTCAACGCGACTTTATAATTGAGGAAGGGGTTGCACCCCCAAAACGCGTCCATTGATCTCCTGTGATGGCAGATAGCACATGTTGGCACACTGTGTGCATCCTCCAAATTTGGCTTTTCAAAACATTTCCAAAAAATTTAAAAGATTGAACCACAATACAAAAAGTGATTTTGTGGGGTTTTAAATTCGCCCCAAAACATCAATGATGTTATTATTTTTTTTAATAACATCATGGATTTTTTGCTGGATGTTTTGCAGTTCGGCATTACACCCCATGATCTCCCCGATCAGGATCTGGGCACTTTCTGAAGTAAAGTGTTCTCTATCCCTCACATCACGATCACCTAAAAAGAGATAAAGAAAAAAAAAACAGGTCTCAAAAATCTGCCACCATCCATCTCTTTTACCTGAGCCTGTGGTCGCAGACACTCACCTGTTGTGGTGCCAATCTCCACCACGTCTTATTCTTCCTCCTGCTCAGCTTGTGTTGGTGTAAGTTCCCCTTCTTCCAGAGGTGGGGGGTCTCTGGTCTCCTTGGATGAGGGGTGTCCTCCGAGTCTTTTCTCCCCTATGTAAAACAAAATGGTATAATTAGCACACAGATATTTGATGGCAGAACTAGAAATAGGAAACATTGCTTGGAAGTGGGGTACAATTGTCAATTTTAGCCGAGTTCCAAGATGTATTTTTTTTATTGCCCTTTGTCAAGCTGCAATACTTTACCTGTTTAGTACAAGCTTCACAGATGGAGACCCCCCTATAGTATACACTGGAGCACCTGTGTGGCCCCCTAATAAAAATGGTGTTCTTGTGTCCCACACTAGTGCTCCAGTGTCCAGATGTGAAAACAGCTGCTCAGTGTCCTCTCCTTACACACAATCTAGTTTGCATTTCATTCTAGTAACAAACCCATCTACACAAACAACTATTTGGCATCCAAGTAGGCCCAAAAACAATGTAGGAAAATGCATATGGCCTAAACAATGGTGTTCTAGAGGCCGAAAGAAAAATGTTTGATATGAACGAATAATGGGCCCATGAACATTAAAGTTGCCCTTTTAAACGTTACAATTAATCAAAGCATATGGAGCAGCACGAACGTAATAAAGACAGAAAGAATAGGAACACAGCACAACTACTACTTTTTTTGCAGCACTCTCCGGATCTTTCGGTACTGCTCTGGCTCTCTCAACTTCAGGTCCGACCACCGCTTCCTGAGCTGATCTTTAGATCTTCGTACCCCGAAATTCCTGTGAAGGCTTTTGACCACTTTCGCCATGATCTTGGCCTTTCTAATGTTGGGGTTGGGGTAAGGCCCATACTTTCCGTCATAGTCGGACTTCTTCATGATGTCGACCATCTCCAACATCTCCCCAAAGGACATATTTGTGGCCTTAAAATGTCTCCTTCTGGATCGGGACGTGTCCGGATCCGGGCTTTCCTCCTCCTCCTCCTCGTTGCTAGAATTAGCATGCACCTGCTGTAACTCCGCCATGTGCTCTTCACCCACTGCGCCGAATGAAAAGGGGCGGGGAATAGACTAGAAAGAACGTCAGGGGCGGGCGGAGTTACACGCATGCGCAGTGTGTATAAAGCGTAACACGCGTGCGTATTATGTACGATCTGTGAGCGGAGGAAGGAGCATTGGACGCGCCGATCGTAAGAACGAAGATAAGAGACAAACTTGTGCCTATACTGCTTCTAGATTGAGGCCTATGTTGTAACAAGATTAGGAGAGTTTTGTCTGACATTAGGCTTTGTCTTGTGTTGTGTCTTGCAGTGAACATGGATATGCTACTCAAAGATAATGACTTCATGTCAGTATTCATAGATATGTTACAGGAGCTGCCCTGTCTGTGGGAGATTAACCACCCCCATTTCAAGAACCAAACAAAGAGGAAGGCAGCACTGGTGCAATTGTGTGAAATTGTGACGCAGGTGATCCCCACGGCAGACATCACATATTTAAAGATATTAATTGGTTGCCTGAGGAGCACATATCTAAGGGAGCGCAAGAAAGTCCAGGATTCGCAGAGATCCGGAGCAGCAGATGACATCTATGTCCCCAGGATGTTGTACTACGACAGGCTGCATTTTATGGCAGGCCAGACTGAACCCAGGTCATCCCTCTCCAGTCTTCCTTCCACGCTTCCTTCCCCCCCGGCTGAGGCTTCTGACGCCCAACCTGGGCCTTCCAGGCCACATGTGGAGGAGCCCAGATTGAGCCAGGTATAGCATTCCTCTAAATATTTCTGCTTGTCCAATCAATGATGTTAACTAGATGTTAGTTGGGAGTACTAATTTAGGATTGTGATTGATGATGCAAAACATTACAACCATGTCCCTTTTTCATACACAGGGAAGTCTCAGCCAGGAGGTGACCGGGCCAAGCCGGCTGGCTGATCTGCAGGTCCCTCCACCCCCCCTGAAAAGAGAAAGTGGCAGTAGGAGGAGTGCCCTAGAGGAGGCTGCTATAGGATTCTTTTGGAGGGCTACAGAGGTCCTGGGAGCACCCCACACCATGGAGGAGAACATTGCTGCCTTCATTGCATATAAAATGCAGAGGATGGAGGAGGGCCAACAAGTCATGTGTGAGGCGCACATATTGGAGGCTCTTGAGAAAGGTATGAGGGGCCAAATGACACCTCAGACACACCTTTGGGATGGTCCTCCTCCTCCTCCTGCAGGTCCTCCTCCTCCTCTTCCTTCTCCTCCAGGTCCCCCCAGTCCTCCTCCAGGTCCTCCCAGTCCTCCTCCAGGTCCTCCCAGTTCTCCTCCAGGTCCTCCTCCTCCTCCTGCCACATCTCCAACTGCACAGCCACAGCCCGGAAGCGTGGAAGGAAGACCAGACAGTGATTGCCCTGGGTTCAGTCTGGTCGGCCAAAAGACGCAGCCTCTTGTGGTACCACAGCCTGGGGACACAGATGTCATCTGCTGCTATCCGGATCTCTGCGAATTCTGGACCAGACTGCCCTCTCTTACATATGGACTCCTCAGGCCACCAATTTTGATGTTCAAGAATTGATGTCTGCCGTGGGGGTCCCAGGCTTCGCTAATTTCTCCTGTTGATCCAGTGTTGCCTTCCTCTTTGTTTGGTTCTGAGCCCTTAATAAAGGATTTTTGTTTTGAATTATACTCTCCTATGTGTTTTACTTCAAAAAGGACAGTTGGTTTGTGAGGATTCAGGTACATTTCAAATATACAATGTGAAATGAATAAGGGACACCAACAACAAACAATCTCCTTGATAAATAATAAATAATAAAAGATATCAATGGTGTTGGGGTAACTTGACACACAAAACACACCCAAAAATATTCTGGAGTAAAAATAAAAATAACATTGAACAAAGATCAGCCTTGGAAAAAATTAAAACATTAAAGAAAAAAAAAGGCAGAAAATCCAAAAAAAAAAAAAAAAATATAAAAGTGTCAGATGTGACAACTAATAGAGAGTGCGCTGTATTAAACCATTTTGAACATTGCAGCGTGACGAAAGTGCTGTATCCATTGCGAACGCTAAGTTTACCAGAACGAGCTGTCCTGTCTCGGAATTTCCTCTGAGCATGCGTGGCACTTTGTGCGTCAGAACAGGCCACACACGGAATTGACGCGATCGGATTTTGTTGTCGGAAAATTTTATCTCCTGCTGTCCAACTTTGTGTGTCGGAAAATCCGATGGAAAATGTCCAATGGAGCCCACACACGGTCGGAATTTCCGACAACACGCTCCGATCGGACATTTTCCATCGGAAAATCCGACCGTGTGTAAGGGGCATAAGTCCTCACAGTTACTCTTGGTGGGCGCTGGAACTATTAGATCAAGAATTGTAATTACATGCACCTGTTGAACAGGAGCAGAAAAATTGGGCCTTTGGTGGTGCTGGTGCCGGTGCCGGTGCCACAACACTGTGAGTCCTCATAGTTACTCTTGGTGGGAGCAGAAACGGCCCTGCTGTGAAATATTAGATCAAGAATTGTAATTACATGCACCTGTTGAACAGGGGCAGAAAAATTGGGTCTTTGGTGGTGGTGGTGCTGGTGCCACAACAATGTAAGTCCTCACAGTTACTCTTGGTGGGTGCTGGAACGGGCCCTGCTGTAAAATATTAGATCAAGAATTGCAATTACATGCACCTGTTGAACAGGGGCAGAAAAATTGGGCCTTTGGTGGTGGTGGTGCTGGTGCCACAACATTGTAAGTCCTCACAGTTACTCTTGGTGGGCGCAGAAATGGGCCCTGCTGTGAAATATTAGATCAAGAATTGTAATTACATGTCCCTGTTGAACAGGGGCAGAGAAATTGGGCCTTTGGTAGTGGTGGTGCTGGTGCCACAACACTGTAAGTCCTCACAGTTACTCTTGGTGGGTGCTGGAATGGGCCCTGCTGTGAAATATTAGATCAAGAATTGTAATTACATGTCCCTGTTGAACAGGGGCAGAAAAATTGGGCCTTAGGCACTGGTGCTGGTGCCACAACACTGCAACCCCTCACAGATACTCTAATTGGAGCGCAGGAACGAGCCCTGCTGCAAAGTATTGCATCAAAAATTGTAATTACATGCCCCTGTTAAACAGGGGCAGAAAAATTGGGCCTTAGGCAATGGTGGTGGCGCCCAGAACCAAAAATGTTCTTACAAGCTATCAGCATGATCATTGAGGAGGAAAAGGATAATCACTCAGCATAACAGGATAGTCACTCAGCATCAGCATAGGCAGTCTTGAAGGGATCTGACATTTCAAAAAAAATTATTCGGTTACATCAGCATCAGGTGCTTGGTAGCTGGTGGTGATCCAAGACTTCATTTTTATGAAGGTCAGTCGATCGACCGAGTTGGTGGACAGACGCACCCTGTGATCGGTTACAAAGCCTCCAGCAGCACTGAATGTGCGTTCCAAAAGAACGCTGGATACAGGACAGGCCAGTAGCTCAATTGCATACTGTGCAAGCTCTGGCCAGTGATTCATCCTCAAGACCCAATAACCCAGAGAATTTTCGGTGGGAAAGGTATCCAAGTCAGATCTTGCCCCTAGGTATTCCTGCACCATGTAAAACAGACACTGGCGATGGTTGCTGGAACCGATCATACCTTGGGCTGCGGACTAAAAAATTGTCTGAACGCATCGGTCAGACAGCTACCTTCTCCACCGCTCCTTCTTTGACTGACCGAAGCCTCAGCAACACGTTGTCCAGGAACAGGAGTTTGTAACCTCCCAGTTTCTGGGAACGCGTTGCACAGACCTTTCTGCAAGGTCTCCCAAATATGTTTCATCCTCTGCTCCGTCTGCGATGGCAAGATAAGGTCCGCAACCTTACCCTTGTAACGTGGATCAAGGAGGGTTGCCAGCCAGTATTGATCCCTCTCCTTGATACCACAAATACGAGGATCCTTTCGCAGGCTTTGCAGGATCAGGGAGGCCATGCAGCGTAGGTTTGCTGAGGCATTCGGTCCAAAGTCCTCTGGGTCACTAAGGACGACATGATCTGCAGCCACCTCCTCCCAGCCACGTACAAGTCCATGGGTTTCTTGGGACTGTAAATGATCCCTTAAAGACTGCTGCTGATGCTGAGTGCCAGGCTCCACCTCCATGCTGACACAATCCTCCTCCTCCTCCTCGTCCTCTTCCTGTGTGATCGGCGGGCACGCAGGAACACTGTCTGGATAAAGGGGGCCTTGAGAGCTAAGGAAGTCCTCCTCTTCCTGCCTCTGTTCTGCCTCAAGTGCCCTGTCCATTATTCCACGTAGCATGTGCTCCAACAGGTGGACAAGGGGGACAGTGTCACTGATGCATGCACTGCCACTGCTCACCATCCTCGTGGCCTCCTCAAATGGTGACAGGACAGTGCATGCATCCCTGATCATGGCCCACTGGCGTAGGGAAAAAAAACAAGCTCTCCTGACCCTGTCCTTGTGCCATAGTCGCACAGGTACTCATTGATGGCCCTCTGCTGTGTGTGCAGCCGCTGCAGCATGGCCAACATTGAGTTCCACATGGTGGGCATGTCACAGATTAGGCAGTTCTTGGGCAGGTTAAATTCCTTTTGGAGGTCTGCCAGCTGAGCACTGGCATTATATGACTGGCGGAAATGCACACAGACTTTCCTGGCCTGCCTCAGAACATTCTGTAAGCCCGGGTACCTGCCCAAGAAACGCTGCACCACCAAGTTAAGGATGTGAGCCAAACAGGGCACATGAATCAGTTGTCCCTGTCAGAGGGTGGAGAGGAGGTTGGTGCCATTGTCTCAAACCACCATTTCTGCCTTAAGTTGGTGTGGCATGAACCTGCCCCTGCAGAGCTGACAGAATCTTTGCCCCAGTGTGGCTCCTGTCCCCCAGGCACACTAGCTCAAGCACTGCATGGCATCTTTTGGCCTGCGTACTTGCGTAGCCCTTTGAATGCCTATGAAGCACCGCTGGTTCCGAGGACAAAGCACAGGAAGAGGCCATGGAGGAAGTAGAAGAGGAGGGGGTGGAGGAGAGAGTTGTGTCAGAATCACCAGTACTGGCATTTTGGAGGCGTGGTGGCGGAACAACCTCCAACACTACTGCACCTTTTCCTGCATCCTTCCCAGCTGCCAGCAGAGTCACCCAATGCGCCGTGAAACTTAGGTAACGTCCCTGTCCATGCCTGCTGGACCATGAGTCAGCGGTAATATGCACCTTACCACTGACCGCCCTGTCCAGTGAGGCCAAGACATTGCCTTCCACATGCCAGTAGAGAGCTGGAATCGCCTTCCATGAGAAAAAGCGGCGTTGGGGAACCTGCCACTGAGGAACCGCACATTCCACAAACTCACGGAATGGGGCAGAGTCTACCAACTGAAAAGGTAGCAGTTGAAGTGCTAGCAATTTTGCCAAGCTAGCATCCAACCGCTGGGCATGTGGATGGCTGGGAGCGAACTTCTTTCTGCGGTGCAGCAGCTGAGGCAGGGAAATTAGCCTGGTACAATCTGACGGCTGTGACACACCTAATTCTACACCTTCTTTCCTCTCAGTGCAGGTCTCAGAGAGGACTGAAGGTATAGTGGGGTTGGAGATCCCAGCTGATGAGGAGAAAGGAGAGGTCCTCTTTGTTCTTTGGTGTGGGTCTTTTAGGTACGCTTGCCAACGAACTGCATGGCAGGTCAACATATGTCTGGTCAAGCATGTGGTGCCCAAGTGGGAGATGTTTTGGCCACGTGAGATACGCTTCAGACATATGTTGCAAATAGCAGCGGTATAATCTGATGCACTCGTCTCAAAAAAGGCCCACACCAAAGAACTTTTGGAATAACGCGGAGAGACAGCAATGCCCTGCACATGTGGAGCTCTGCGGTGTGATGCAGTCAGTGTGCTGCCCTTAGGCTGGCCCCTGGATGGCATCCTGCCTCGTTGGTGATGTGCCTCCTCCTCCTCCCCTCTCCTATCAGGCACCCACGTTGAGTCAGTGAAATCACCATTCCCTCCCTCCTCATCACTGGAGCAAACCTGGCAGTATGCTGCAGCAGGGGGAACATGACTGCCAGATTGCTGTCCTTCTTAGGCACCCCCTCTGTCTGGGCTCACGTTACTGCCTTCATCTAGCTCAGTACCACCATCAGAGCCTTCAAAACGCTGGGCATCCTCCTGGAGCATGTACCCAACACTGTGGTCAAACAGTTCGAGGGACTCCTCAGGAGGACATGGTGGGGCTAGGGAAGGAGTCACTGATGCCATTGAGCCGAGGGAAGAGGCCGCGTTGGCAGCTGCTTTGCCAGACAAAGTACCCTGAGCCTGGGTGAGAGAGGATGAGGAGGATGAGGACGGCTTGGTCATCCACTCGACCAAGTCTTCCACATGTTGTGGCTCAACACGGCCAGCTGCCGAAAAAAAGGCCAAGCGTGTTCCACGGCCACGTGCTGATGAGGATGCACCGTGTCCACAACCAGCACTGTTGCCTCTAGACGCAGAGCCTGCTTGCCCTCTTTTATTGGCTTGTGACTGTCTGCCTCTCCTTGTTGGCCTTCCAGACATACTAATGGCCTGCAGTGAGCTGCACAAAACTGGGATGTAAATGTATATATATTGTGACATTGGGGATTGTTCAGCTCAAGTGGATAGATGCGTTTTGGTGCAGTGAGTCCACATCAGAGAGGTATTTATAGTTAAGGGCCTGGTAGCCCACATTTATTAAAGGGAAAAACAAAACAAAAGTCCATCCAGGAATCCCACACAGGGGTCCAAGCTTCAATTAAATACAGAAAATCCGAATAAATATGCTAGCCCACCTGGCTACTCTTCAGCAGTAATGCTGCTATAGGTACAGGCCCCTCAAACGAGCTGCTTGGATGCACACAGTCTTAGGCTTCTTGGCCACACACAGCTTCAAGAGCTTCAACACACACAGCTTTGGGCTCCTTGGATGCACACAGCTTTGAAGCCCTTCAACGCACACAGCTTTGAAGCCCTTCAACGCACACAGCTTCTGGCTCCTTGGATGCACACAGCTTTGAAGCCCTTCAACGCACACAGCTTTGGGCTCCCTGGACGCACACAGCTTCAAGCCCTTTAACGCACACAGCTTTCGGCTCCTTGGACGCACACAGCTTCAAGCCCTTCAATGCACACAGCATCTATTCTCACACAAAGACACTTACTAGCAGCCACTGCTCCAACTTCACCTTCCTCCACTCTCTGCTCTCACCAGCCCCTCGTTATAGGGGCTGTGTGCACCCAGGCACACACCCTGCTGGCTGTCCACAAGACCCGGACACAGGGTTGGAAATCCCATCCCACCCAAGACTCTGAAGGATCTCCAAATTACAGAGCCCCATAGGGAACTAGCAAAACCTGGAGAAAACTGCCAGAGCAGTTTTCTCTGTTTCAAATTTACGCTCTGTAGCTCTGCACTCAGCCAATATGCAGACTCTGTGTCCACTTTAATATATATACCGATTATACTGCAGCTAGCAGAATCAACTGCCTGCCTGTAGTATTATTAGTATGATAACACCTGCACTTGTCTTCAGGTAGCTATACTGTAGGTGCAACTGTGCAGGGTACACAGTACAGTAACTGGAAATACTTCAAAGAGCCTACACAAGCACCTGGCTGCAGGTAGCTATACTGTAGGTGAGACTGTGCGGGGTACACAGTACAGTAACTGGAAATACTTCAAAGAGCCTACACAAGCACCTGGCTGCAGGTAGCTATACTGTAGGTGAGACTGTGCAGGGTACATAGTACAGTAACTGGAAATACTTCAAAGAGCCTACACAAGCACCTGGCTGCAGGTAGCTATACTGTAGGTGAGACTGTGCGGGGTACACAGTACAGTAACTGGAAATACTTCAAAGAGCCTACACGAGCACCTGGCTGCAGGTAGCTATACTGTAGGTGAGACTGTGTGGGGTACACAGTACAGTAACTGGAAATACTTCAAAGAGCCTACACAAGCACCTGGCTGCAGGTAGCTATACTGTAGGTGAGACTATGAAGGGTACACAGTACAGTAACTGGAAATACTTCAAAGAGCCTACACAAGCACCTGGCTGCAGGTAGCTAACAGTACAGTAACTGGAAATACTGTAAAAACACCTGCCTGCCTGTCAGTATATTAGGAAGAGAAGAACAGGATCTAGCTAAACTGAATACAATATATATATATATATATATATATATATATATATATATATATATATATATATATATATAACACCTGGGATGTATATATACACAATACACTGTAACTGCAGCTAACTGACTCGACCTGCCTACTCTATCTAACTTAAATCAAATTATACTGCATCTCTATCTGTCTCAATGCCGGAACACACTACACAGGGCCAACGTGCAGGCAGCCTTATATAGTGTGGGGCATGTACTAAACCCCCTGAGCCATAATTGGCCAAAGCCTCCTTGGCTTTGGCCAATTATGTATCTCTGTACACACAGTGCTGTGATTGGCCAAGCATGCGGGTCATAGTGCATGCTTGGCCAATCATCAGCCAGCAATGCACTGCGATGCCGCAGTGAATTATGGGCAGTGACGCGCCACTCGAATTTGGCGCGAACAGACCATATAGTTCGTAATTCGGCGAATGACCGAACACACGATGTTCGAGTCGAACATTGGTTCGACTTGAACACGAAGCTCATCCCTACTCCTCACCTGGTTGCATCGACACACACTTGACACCATCTAAACCAAATAAGTTTATCTTGGTCTCATCAGACCACAGGACATGGTTCCTTAGTCTGCTTGTCTTCAGCAAATTGTTTGCGGCCTTTCTTGTGCATCATCTTTAGAAGAGGCTTCCTTCTGGGATGACAGCCATGCAGACCAATTTGTTGCAGTGTGTTGGACATTTTCACTTAGGGGTGTACTCACTTTTGTTGCCAGTGGTTTAGACATTAATGGCTGTGTGTTGAATTATTTTGAAGGGACAGCAAATTTACACCGTTATACAAGCTGTACACTCACTACTTTACATTGTAGTAAAGTGTCATTTCTTCAGTGTTGTCACATGTAAAGATATAATAAAATATTTACAAAAATGTGAGGGGTGTACTCACTTTTGTGATATACTGTATATCACCTGAAATTCATAAGGTGATTGGGTGAGTGCAGAATTTTTATATGTTACACAAATAGGACAAAATAACAGAAAAAGTCAATGTGCATAACTAATCACCCGCTAAAGTCAATATTTTGTAGAGCCACCTTTTGCTGCTATCACAGCTCCAAGTCGCTTTGGATAAGTCTCTATGAACTTGTCACATCTTACCACTGGGATTTTTGCACATTCCTCCTTCCAAAACTGATCCAGCTCCTTCAAGTTGGATGGTTGTGAACAGCAATCTTTAAGTCTAGATTAAAGATTAAGATTAAAAAGTTAAATGTTAGTCTCATCAGACCAGAGCACCTTCCTCCATGCATTTTGGAAGTCTCCCACATCATCAAAGATTTGGAGGAGGAGGCCCAGGGAGAGCTGTGAGGGAACTTTGCCACACAGTCGTTGATAAAGAACTCCTGGAGCAGAGGGGAAGGTGAAGCTGTCGGAACGTATGGTCTGGTCAAGTTCTCCATCAAGGACTCAGGGCAGTGAAAGGTCGGTGAGTGTTACCACAGTGGAGGGCTGGAAGTTCCCGGAAGTCTGTGAGGTAACTTTGCTTCTACACGGTCATTAGCAAAGTTTTCATCATGTACACGGTGAATGATGGGGAGTCCTGGATAGAAAGACTGTGGGGTTATTTGTCAAATCGATGTGGCCTGAGGGCACAGGATTTGCAAGCTGGGCTGGCTGGGAACAGTAGTCCACCATCCATGAGAAAGCTTTTAAACTACTAGGCTTCCGGGGAGAGGTACTGCAGGCCCCAGGCTTAGTAGCAGCGAGCAACCAGAGCCTGCTTAAGGACTTGTTCAGAGTGGGTCCTTACTGCTCAGTAGAAGAGGATGTGGCACTAATTCACTTAAGGATAAGTTTTGTGCAGGAGGAAAGAAGTTTTGTGCAGGAGGAATGAAGTTCTGGGACCCTCACTCTTACACGGTAAAGAGTGGTGTCCTCATATTTTACATGGTAATGGATAGGGAATTCTCAGAAGAAATAGTCTGCAGGAGTTAAGCAGAGGAGGAGCAACAGTCTACATAGTGATGCAGGAGGAAATTCATATCAATCATAAATGCACATCATCTCTTCGGGCTCTAACTATGTGCTTATGTGTGTAATCAGTAAAATATGATAGCAATTGAAACATCCTATGGGCATCCCATATACCCTTTTCCCCAACCAAGTTGTACCCCCCAATAAACAAACAAATACAAAACCAGCATAAGACTGCTCATTGTCTGAACAAATGACGTATCGAGTCTGGCAGCGGGGTGAATTGGTGGATTGTCTGTTACTAGTAGCAACTACACCGCTACATGTGTTATGATCCATCACATATAATTCAGATTAAAAAAAAACATTGAACTAAAGGCTGTAATGTATCAAAATAGATAAAAAGGCCAAGGGGGGTGTATACTTTTGCAAGGCACTGTATGTGTACACATACAGTACAATACAGTAGAGTACCTAGGTATGTGAGGCATGGCCTGTTATTCTAATTACGCATTTCAAAGGGGAGTTGTTGATCAAAGGGGATACTGACCAAACAATATTTACTCCACATATCAAAGGGGACAGATAGTGACTCTGAGCTATGTTGATGTTAATATGCAAGAATGTGAATTAGGGCAGTTTATGACTGCAGCTGTTTACGGCTAGGGGTCATTATCTGTCAATCTGAAAGACAGAAGCAGATCAAAGGCCTAATGGAAACTGCCAATCGAATTGCTCAGCCCTTTGGTGTATAAGGTGTATAAGCTGGCAATCAGTCTTTTCATTCTCCATGAAGATGAAGGCACAGGTCTAGATATAATCTAGGACAAATGGGACTCTGAAGGCTACTGTTCGTTGTCATATTTACTCTGTTGAATTTTGTCATCTATTGCAAGTATCTTATGGAGTTTGTTCTGTCTGAAGTTTCAATAAATGCATCTCTCTGGAAGAATCGGGTTGCTGCTGGAAATTACTCACATAATTATAATAATAACTAATTAATAATCATCTACCCACTATACTACATCACTACATTGGTGCCTCAAATGTGGTGAGTACATTTTTTTTTTTTTTTTAGTAATATAGTCAAAATGTGTTTGATAACAAAATTTCAGAAAGTAAAAGAAAAGGTTGTATTGTGCATGGCGTGTTATCTTGCTGCTTAACTATGGAAAGTTCTTTGAAGGGTAAGGTAGAGGAAATTGCCCAGTTACAGAATGCTCTTGATAATAGCAACAAGGTTTTTGAGAGGTTACAAAACCAATCAAAAACTGAGACTGTAAATTTAAAATTGCATGCAGTTACCAATGGGGAAACTTTACTTGAGAAATCTAAATGTTGTGATGAATTATCAGAGGAAAATGAGAGATTAAAATTAAGAATTATGGAATTAGTGGAGAGATCTCAGGAATGCAGATATGCATCAAATCTTGGATTCAGCAATCTGCAGCAAAATACAAACTCAAACTTTCAATCAAATGAAACCGAACCTCATATTAAATCTAATCAATCACTGCCAGCCACACCCAGTGACCACCACAGTTTACAACAATAATAATAATACAGGTGAAGTTCAGCTCGTGACGAAACCAAAAGAATTAGATGCAATTCTTAAAGAAGTAGGAATGGTTTCCTGCCATGATTTGAACAGATTTTTAAAATGGTTTTGTGACGTGCAGCAGGTCAGAGATATGTATAATCTAATCCCATCTGATTTACAAAGAGTTTTACAAAATTCTATAGGAAATGGTCTTTGGATGAGAATTAAACAGATCTGTATTCAGCCTCTCAGGACAAGGGACATATTACTGGAATTATTGTGTGTTTTATATGTCGTACTTTCTAAAGTTACTATTCATAGGAAGATCCAACAAATGCAAAGTGAATCTCCCTATGAATAGTCACACAGGATAGCAACTATTATGGAATTATTGGTCGGTAATAATCTTGCATTTGGACATGGAGGCTTGGTACATATGAGTATGGTTCTAGATGCTTTGCATGAAGATATCAAACAAAATATTTTATTAGTTACCCCAAATCCTCATGATTTAAAGGACATATTTTTGAGAGCAGATAATTTATTGAGAAAGTTAGATGCACAGACTGTAAAAATTGATTTAGCCACATTGTTTAGGACAAATACTAAACATAAAGATCAAAAGATAATATCTTATGATAACACTCAGAGGGGAGACACCAGATCGAATATAGGTGATATTAACCTCTTGCTTACTGGGCACTTAAACCCCCCTCCTGCCCAGACCAATTTTCAGCTTTCAGCACTGTCACACTTTGAATGACAATTGCACAGTCATGCACCACTGTACTCAAATGAAATTTTTATCATTTTTTTCACACAAATGGAGCTTTCTTTTGGTGATATTTAATCACCATTTGGGTTTTTATTTTTTGCTAAACAAACAAAAAAGGCAGAAATTTTTGGAAAAAAAACATGTTTCATAGTTTTTATAAAATTTTGCAAACGGGTAATTTTTCTCCTTCATTGATATTCGCTGATGAGGCTGCACTAATGGGCACTGGTGGGCTGCATTGATGGGCACTGATGGGCATTGATGAGCTGCACTGATGGGCACAGATAAGGCGACAATGATAGGCACAGATAAGACGACACTGATGGGCACTGATAAGATGGCACTGATGGGCCCTGATGGGTGGCACTGATGGGTGGCACTGATGGGTGGCACTGATGGGCACTGATAGGTGCCACTGATAGGCACTGGTAGGTGGCACTGATGGGCACTGGTAGGTGGCACTGGTAGGTGGCACTGGTAGGTGGTATTGATAGGCAGCACTGGTAATGACGCACTGATTGGTGATTTATAGGCGGCACTGTGGGCACTGATAGGCGGCACTGTGGGCACTGATAGGTGGCACTGAGGGCACTGATAGGTGACACTGTGGGCACTGATGGGTGGTACTGTGGGCACTGATAGGTGGCGCTGGTGGGCACTGGTAGGTGACGCTGGTGGGCACTGGTAGGTGATGCTGGTGACACCTCTGCGATTAGGACCGATGTCCCTCTCGCAGCTGCTGGTGATCGGGTTTTTTTTATAAATAGCTGATTACTGGCTCTGTTTACATCACATGATCAGCTGTCATTGGCTGACAGCTGATCATGTGGTAAGGGGTCAGGATCGACCCCTTACTCCGATCTGTGATCAGGTGAGTCTCATAGATTTGCTGATCACAGAGTGCATAGCGGGCACCCTGCTGGGGGTGCGCAGGCCGCTCAAGCACGGTAGGATGTCCAGGGATGCCCTCCCGGCAAATTAAGTCCGTGCTGTAGCCGTCTTTCGGTAAGTGGTTAATATGAAAAACAGAGCTGACCAAAATAATAAGAAGAAAAGGTCCAAGACCTGGATATTATTTTCTCAGTTAAAACAGAAATATGACCACCTGAATATTGAGTATGATAAGATGAGAATAGAACATGACACATTATTGGAACAGTTGAAGAGGTTACAGGGTGTCATAAATGCAGAAGATGTACATTCTCCAGTTTTGTTTTTGAATGCAAATTACACTTCTCTGGCAGTGGGGGTAAATTAGCTTCAAACTGTAAACATGTAAATAGTAACAAAAAGGAGAAAAAACTGCGATTGGAAAATTCTAATGAGCAGCAGCTTATTGTGGGATATACACAAAAACAAATATGGAAAAGAGAAGCTGCGCTAAATAAATAAAAAAAAATATATACTGAACCTTAAAAATTTACTTTTCAGTATGAGCTATAAAGCAAAAAAATAAAATAAAATAATTTGTGAGAAAATAAACAGTCCAAAAAACATATAAAGAATGAAACATTGTGATAATGCTAAGTAGAGTCCAAAATGTTGAATGTTGAAATAGTTCGAGAATTACAACCAGTGATTTGACATGGCGAAGTATATCCCAAACTAGTGAAAAACGTAATCCAATTAGACAGATGGCTTAAACCCAGCCCAGGCCTTGATTTGAAACAAGTCACCATGTGATGAATACGTAGCAAGCTTAAATCGCAGGTTGGCGTTGATTCCACACCACAAAATCATCCTGGAAAAGAAAATGGATATAACATAGCGTAATATTGTCACAGGTATACAATTTGAGATATAAATAGAATAGCACTCGCATTGTGAAAAAGGAGAAAGAGCATAAGAAACACACGGTGAAAATAGCAAATCCAGTGCACCAAAACCACACAGAGAGCATCCTTACCAAATGGCAAGCCCAAAATTGCAGATATCCTAACGGGTAAGTAGAACATCAACCAGTGAAAATAGCAAATCCAGTGCACCAACACCACACAGAGAGCCTCCTTACCAGATGGCAGGCTCAAAATGCAGATATCCAGGTGGATTGCCAACCAGATGCGATGAGGCTAATGGGTAGATGGAACGGACTCACAGCATTGAACCGAAGGCTCCATACATCACATGGGTTGGATGCATACCAGTCCCAGAAAAAAGGGAATAATAACAATAGCGTGATACCGTTTAAACTAATTTATTAATAAGAAGAAAAGCACTTACAAACGAATGGTCAAATGTAGCTAAAAACAAAGCCGGCCGGCAACATTAACAAAACTCCCGTCCTCCTCAATGGGGCGACATGGTGACATCAGCACGTACCTCCTGGGCGTGTTTTGTCACAGAATGAGGTTTTCAATGGGGAACGGGCAGCGTGCTGAACCACCATCATATATAGACATACCAAGCCTCACTCTGAGTCCCACAGGGAGAGTTACAAGGCGCCATCTTAAGTGTGGGCACAACCTTTTGTTACAAGTGTATATTACAAAGGGTTGAAAAAAAATATAATCTTTAAAGATTATGCTAAAAAATGTTGAAAAAAAATATTTAATTAAATATAAATTTAACCTAAAGGGGCCCATATAAATTGTCCCAAACAAAAATTAGTGGTATTAAGTGAACCGTATAGTGCATAAGTGAATAACCTGAATATTAAGTGACATCATATCATCAGAAAATCTGATATAGGTATAGGAATTAATAATGATAATGTGAATAAAATTAATAATTGATATTAATGCGGAAACTGAATATCAGTCCATGAATACATCAAGCATTCACACCGATGATCAAATAACTTACATGTTTAAATAAAAATATAAAACTGATTAGATAGTTAACCATACAATTTTTTGCAGTAAATTTTTATTTTTATAGTAAAAAATTTTTTTTTTTAAAATAGACCCACAGAACCATAAATGACAAACCCCAAGGATAAACACAAACCCCCAACATTAAAAAACCTACCTGTGAGGCTCAGAATGAGTGTACAATAAAAGAAGACTAAGAATTGTCAATAAAAGCATTAACGTCTACATTAATATTTAATCCATAGGGTACGTAAGTCCTAACCCTATGGATCCAAGCCATTTCAAGCTTGGAAATTTCTCGCACCAAAGAGCTACCCCGCCAATTGAGACTATATTTATCAATCCCTAAAAGGAGGGTATTGGAGGGGTCCTTATTGTGTAGTAAAAGGTAGTGTTTTGACACTGAATGGTTAAATCCAGATTTAATATTTGTAATATGCTCATTGAGCCTGTAAATAGTACTTTATTTTAACTTCAAACAATATTTAAGGACCTTGCTAATGAGTTTTTGTTGGAGAGTTTTTTTGTCTTTTAGATATTACCGGAGATACTCGTGTGCATGTGAATAGCAGAAGCACAGAAGTATCTGACATTGTTGATTAGTGGGGGAAAACAGACTTTTACAAAGACTTTAAAAATAATGGACCCTCTCAATATTCATCAAGCAATGGACTTTTTTTTCAACACTCTAATTTCTTTTTTCAATTTTTTTCTTTTCATTTTAATTGACTTTCCCAACACCCTATTTTTTATTTTTTTATTTTTCTCCCTTTCCCTGATCTATTTGTTTTTAATATTTTATTTTAATTATGTTTTATTTTGTGAACTTTATCTTAAAACCAGAGAGAAGCATTTCAACCTAACATAATTTTCATAACATCTATACATATTACAAAATACGTATTGATATCAGTATATTTGACATCTAAGGTGAGATACTGCACAATGGCTCGGAATAGCATAAATTACTGGGTGTCTGAGTATTTGTATACTTAGACTGAGTGGAAAATAGTATGTTGGGTGGTTTTGCTAAATTTATAAGAGGGGTGAGTGAAATTCATCACTCTAGTCATGATTTGAACTTTGTTCAATCAGTTGTTTATAATATGCTGAAGGCTATGATAGATGTGGATAAAAAGACCTTTCTACCTTTCATGGCGAAGATACTGGCAGGAATTTCCACTGCTGCTTTGTCTGGACAGATGATCTGCTAAACACTGATGTCAAGCTGATACCATCTAAACCATCTTGTGGTCCCATTCAACTGGAATTATGGACTGAATGATCCAAGTAACTGCTCTATTGAAGACAATGAAGGGTCGGCCTACAGCAAATTACAAAAGAAAATTGAGGCTGGCAGAAGTTTCATTTTGATGGTGTGGAAGATTACTAAAACTGAACAATTCATCTTTAAAAATGAAACCCTTGAGCCTGCAGATGAGAGAATCCTGGACGTATGTGGATTGGTGCTCCCAGAGCATGCCAAGGTTACTTTCAGTGAGATGGTGAGAGATTTGATAAAGTCAGACCAAAGAATGGACTGTGACATCAGCTTGTCTTTGCGCAATATTCAAGATCTTGATGTGATATACTGAAGAAACTGCAAGCTTTGAAATAAGGCCTAACAGCTATGTGGGCCACTGATGTTTACCAAATCCTTTTCCCGTCATGGTCTAAAGTTATATTATCTAATAACTGTTTCATGGGGTTATTTTAGAGGCTGGTAAAGAGAGATGTAACCAGTTTCAACTTCATATTTTATATGAGCCATTGTAAAGCATTCAGTACCTCAAATCGTAATGATATGTTTGTTGCTTGATTTATGGGTCAGTTCTAGTAGTTAGAACTGACCCAAGTGGGGGTATATGTTGTAATATGTAGGCCGATTTATGTAGGATATTATATTATTATATATGTGTACACATACAGTACAATACAGTACAGTACCTAGGAATGTGAGGCATGGCCTGTTAATCTAATTACACTGTTCAAAGGGGATACTGACCAAACAATATTTATTCCACATATCAAAGGGGACAGATAGTGACTCTGTGCTATGTTGATGTTAATATGCAAGAATGCAAATTGGGGCAGTTTATGACTGCAGCTCTTTACAGCCAGGGGTCATTATCTGTCAATCTGAAAGACAGAAGCAGATCAAAGGCCTAATGGAAACGGCCAATCGAATTGCTCAGCCCTTCGATGTATAAGGTGTATAAGCTGGCAATCAGTCTTTTCATTCTCCATGAAGATGAAGGCACATGTCTAGATATAATCTAGGACAAATGGGACTCTGAAGGCTACTGTTCAAAGTCATATTTACTCTGTTGGATTTTGTCATCTGTTGCAAGTATCTTATGGAGTTTGTTCTGTCTGAAGTTTCAATAAATACATCTCTCTGGAAGAATCGGGTTGCTGCTGGAAATTACTCACATCATAATAATAATAACTAATTAATAATCATCTACCCACTATACTACATCACTACATTGGTGCCGTTAAAGTGACCAGAAGTGCATTTTCAGGACTTAGTAACAGAAGTCGGTGGTGACAACAATCCTGTGAAGTGGACAGACGTCTGGTAGAGACCCAATAGCTGTGCTGTGGCTCTAAAGTCTGGTTGTGACATAAGAGAGTCTGATCTCATTATTATAGTAATAACTAAATAATTACCCACTAACACGACTACATCACTACAGTCATAAGTCATTAAACGGGTAAGTCGTTAAACAAGGAGTATCTGTATGTACTTTACTGTATGTGACTTGTATAGCAATACCTATGTGAACTGAATCACCTCAGGGCGCCTTTTGCCGCCGGTGTCCATCTGTGGTATAGTGCAGTCCTTTGCTCCATGGGGTCCTGACACACTTACAAATACATACACATACACATATTTGGCCAATTTTTCAACAGGATCTAATTACCTACCAGCATGTCTTTGGAGTGTGGAAGAAACCCACGCAGGCACAGGGAGAACATGCAAACTCCAGGCAGATGGTGTCATGGTCAGGATTTGAACCAGCGACCCTATTGCTGCTAGGTGAGAGTGCTAACGACTACACCACTGTACTGCATCATGCCTGCACACCACTGCAACTCAGTGGTGTGAACTGGGCACATAGGAGACAAGGTATTTTTGCATTGTCCATTTGATGGGACTGCACCATCTGGGGTGAACCATCCCTGAGTCATTAGTTCAATCGTATTCCTGCATTTCTCAAGCGTTTAAAGATAGACACTAAACATTTTCTGTACTAAATAAGACAACTGTATCAATTGCACATGTAACGGGAGTTTTAACAGGTTCTCTAAAATCACCAATTACCTCTTGCGCTTGATACAAGAAAGACAGAGACATCTATACATCAGAGTCACAGAACGTGAAAGTGAAAGTCATACAGAGGCTCCCTTTTCTCTGCTATGTATGGTGTTTCAATTACAGAAAGACAATCTGAAAGGAAAAAGTTACTGCTCTACTTGTTATTTAGAAAACCCAGTATGCTCTACAAAACCTGTGTCATGGGTATACCTTATGTTAAACATTTATAAATGCAATAAATATTTTGTATAAATAGTGCACTCAAAGTTATAAAACATCAGTTAAAATATGGAAAAAGAAAATAAAACATTTAAATAAAGTTGCCTAAAAACCATTATAGTTTCTCTTTAACAAACCTAGGATACATTGTGTCCTACTGTACAAAAAAGTGTCAACCACCCCAGTCTATAACTGGCTTTTTCTGCATACATTTTGTCCTCTCTGATCTAACTTTTAGGTCAGTGCCTTTTCACTGAATATGGAGCCCAAGCTCTTGCATGCAGATGATTCAAGCTGAAATCTAATAAAACAGCTTAATACACTGATGAAATGTAGAGTTGGGAGATGTTTTACCTGCCAAAAGAATCAGCAAATCACACACACATCACAAAGTACATGAGCACTGCAGAACATCTGACTGGCTCCTTGTACTGCTTCTTGCTCTCTCAAACTGAGTTCTGCTGTACAGTGAATTGCAAAAGACCGATATCAGGTCAAATGCAGATACTTACACTTCTCGCAACAACAAAATACATTTTGTGATTTATTAAGAAATGCAGAGCTGCATTCATCTCTGTAGTTTATATCTGCTTGGAGTTCAGTTTTAATGTTAATTGCTAAGCAATAATTATCAGACTTTGCTAACTAAAAATTTGAATGTTGCTAAATGAATGAAACAACTCTGGATTATAGCTTCATGCTTTGGAACATCCAGAAAGATAGCGCAGGTCTTCCAGGATAAATCAGTTAGGCCTTTCCATATGATAAAATTACTTGTGCTGGATGAAAACTAATTATGGCACCTGTGATTTCAGCCAACATTGTAGCAAATTAAATCACAAGCTGTTAAATCCTATAGGAACTGTAGAGGCCCACAGAGAGTGCTTCTATCTTATTGCTTGTTCTGCTTAGTGTCTCTGGATGAAGGCTCGCGGCAGATGTGGAAGAAAGCCCATCCTTCCATGCTTGGAATATTGAACAGATTCTTTATGCTATTATCCTTATCTTGTCCACATGTACATGCTAATCCCTGGCTAACATAACTGATGGCAAAACTCCTATTGATGCGAGGTTACAATGCACATTGTATCATAACTCAGAAATCCAACTGGGGGAATTAATTTTCAACCTGTTTTAAATTACAAATTCCCAGTTTATATAGTGAATGTACTCCTTTTGGTGAATATAAATATAAAGCAACTGCACAGGGCAAAGGTCAAGAGCAACTCTTTATAATATACAGAGGGAACATTCTTTTAATGGGTTTGCTGAGTTTAAGTGACAATGTGAGAATGCAACAAAAAATATATACCGTATTCACTTTGGATGCTAATGTATACACACAGTTATAACTTTATTTAAAAACCATTTACTTTTGGCCCTCTTTGCTAGAACTCCTGAAAAGGCAAGATGTGGAGCAGCCAATGTTACATTGCAAGCTTCTACCAGCAGTGAAGTGAAGCATAAAATATTAAATAGGGAATTCAGGTAGCAGAAAGCTAACAACTTTATACTAAGGATTTTCTCTGCTCATCAAATTTTTTTTATGCAATTTTCCCTTACTTGTCAAATTATTAAATAGTAATATTTCCAAACCAATGTTTTTTTTATCAGAAAGTGCACACGAAAAAAAAAATGTTTTAAATGTTTATGATAATTTCCATTTATTACTAACCAAACTGAATACAAATATGTATGACTATGAACTATACCAGTAGCATAGACTCCCAACTGAAACTGTTTACAATCTAAACAGATCCTTAATGGTAAATTGTTAGAGGGAGAGCAGAGGAGTATGTGCTAAGCAGAAAAGATATGCTTTGCAAAGCTATCCTCCTTTTTCTAAATAAAGATTCATATTCTCAACAGTTAGTAACATAGCTGTACTTTAGAAGAACCTAGCATTTCCAGCCAGAAGAAATGACCACTATAAGTTCACCGGGTCACACACATCACAAGGGTAGAGAAAACCCCTGTATGTCAGTTCTGCAAGAAATAAAAGTGGGATCCCTACCATATACTGCTCACACTATTATAGAATTAATGCCATCCATCATATGTATGGAGATAGGAAGTATGGTCAACTGCTCTACCAGTCCCACCTAGCTGACCAGCAGGTCAGGACGAGGCATGTTCATGTTTGCCTGATGTTTGGAAAATTTGCTCTGATATTCAACAGAAAGTTTAGGGCCTTTTTCCATTAATGTTTGAGATCCTCGTGTCAAGGAAGAATTCTCTGGACACTTCTTTAACCGGTTCAATACAGGGCATTTTCACCCCCTTCCTTCCCAGACCAATTTTTAGTTTTCAGCGCTGTTGCACTTTAAACGACAATTGCGCGGTTGTGCGATGCTGTACCCAAACAAAAATTGACGTCATTTTTTCCCCACAAATATAGCTTTCTTTTGGTGGTATTTGATCACCGCTGCGGTTTTTATTTTTTGCGCTATAAACAAAAGAAGAGCGACAATTTTGAAAAAAAACACAATATTTTATACTTTTTGCTATAATAAATATCCCATTTAAAAAAAAAAAAAAACAATTTTTTTCCTCAGTTTAGGCTGATACGTATTCTTCTACATATGTTTGGTAAAAAAAAATCGCAATAAGCGTATATTGATTGGTTTGTGAAAAAGTTATAGCGTCTACAAAATACAGGATAGATTTATGGCATTTTTAAAAATTTTTTATTTATTTATTTTTTACTAGTAATGCCGGCTATCTGCGATTTTTTTCATGACTGCGACATTATGGCGGACACATCGGACACTTTTGACACATTTTTGGGACCATTCACATTTATACAGCGATCAATGCTATAAAATTGCATTGATTACTGTATAAATGTGACAGGCAGAGAAGGGGTTAACCACTAGGGGGACACAAGGGGTTAAATATGTTTGCTAGGGGAGTGATTCTAGGGGGAGGGGACTCACAAGGGGAGGAGACCGATCAGTGTTCCTCTGTACTGGGAACACAGATCGGTCTCCTCTCACCTGACAGGACGTGGATCTGTGTGTTTACACACACAGATCCACAGTCCTGCTCGGTTAACTGGCAATCGCGGGTGCCTGGCGGACATCGCGGCCGCCGGGCACACGCACCGGGTCCCGAGCAACGCGGCCGGGAAGCCCAGGACGTCATATGATGGACACCCAGGATGGGAGATCCCATCTGTGGCCGTCATTTGACTATGGGCCGGTGTTGAAGTGGTTAAAAAATCAAACTGAAGCCTAGGTAGGCTGATTTGGTCATGTTGCCCTGACATCTTTGACCAAGTTCCAGAAAGATCTCCAGGATTTCCTTGCTCACCTCAGACGAGTTCTTTCTCAAATAAACCCTTCTGCTTTGTCCCCTTATCTAGAACATTTGCTTTAGTGTCCTGATGGTCCATTCTTTTTTCCTTCCTTTGGCTGCTCTCACAGATGGCTTCGGGACTATTTGTAAAGAACTTTTGTGATTACAATAGTTTTGCCTAACAATGTTCAATACACCACAGATGTACAACATGTATGCTTACCTTTGCATTTTCAGGACAGGAATTAGGAGTTCCAATTATCAGGTATGTGTGTACTCCCCTTATGGCTCCACTGCAGAACTACTTTGAATCTCCACTTGCATTCTGAAATTATGGTTAAAGTTATCTTTTATACTGTGCCATTGGATCTTTAGTACATCCACTGTAAAGCAATTATGTAAATCTTCTGCAATTTTGATTGTTTTGTCTTTCACAGATACCTTGTTTTGGGCCAATCAACTTCTTGGTTGGCAAGTTAACCGCATAGGCTATTATCAATTATACATGCTACCATCTGGTATGTACTCAGTGAGAAAGTAATAAAGAAGCCTACCATGGATGAATGACTTTAAAAAAATGATGTCACTGCCTTAATTGTGTTGGTGTCATTGACGGCAAGCATATTAGAGTCAAAATGCTTCTAGGCAGTGAAAACTAAACTTTCTTTGGTGCTATGGGTGTTGCTGGTGCCAATCATTGTTTCCAATATATACTGTAGATGTGGGATCCCATTGCATCAGTTTAAATACTACCATTTTCACAAATTACAGTATGATAGACATGGAAGACTGAAGGATCAAGAATCATGCTAGAATAAAAATCACAAGTACAGTAAACACAGTTCTGTAATGTTGCAGGTCCTGAGGTGTAGAATACTAGTGTCTTCAGTTAGCAAACGGTGGGGCCTTTGTAGATTTAAACAGGCTTGCATGGAGCAGTAATCCCCTAGAATGTTCCGTTAGGTGGAGATTAAAAAGGGCAAACTACTAGAGATGGTAGCTTCCAAACAAGCATCACGTGACACTTAAAGGGGAAATTGGTGTCTGCATGCAGTGTCAGTATGGTGTCAAGAAGGATGCTGGGCTGCTGAGTAGGGTCCCTGGACTAAATAGTAGTGGACCACATGGCTGTCTCTGCTTCTGGCTCTCCTCAGGCATCCTCACTCCTCCGTCTCCAGGCAGTCTCTGGAAAAACTTGGCTTTCTCCCCCTCTGATGCTGCCAGAGTCTTTCTCTCTGTCTCTGTCTCTCTGTCTCTCTCCAGACTACTCTCCTTATTCTCCTCACAGACTCTTTTTCTCAGGCTTCAGAATATCCCTCCTCCTCTGTTGGGGCACACAGTCTCTGGCGTCAGTGTGTGTCTCTCTCCTCCCTCTAGCCCCTTAGTTCCTTCCCCTCACACACTCCTCCTCTCCTCACTGTTAAGTGTCACTGTGTCCCAGCAAAGGACTTTTTGAGCATTGGTATGTCCCTTTCTTTTAAGCAATCTCCTCTCCTCAGTCTCCTGTCAGCCCTCTCTCTATCTTTCACCTCAATCCTTCTCCTCCTCTGATTCTCCTCAGAACTTCCTGACACTCCCCTTTTTCCCAGTGAGCTCTTTTATTTCTCAGTTTTCTGGAAGGACAAGTCAGCATGTCTGCTACACAGTAAATGCACTTTTGTGAGTAGCATAAATTATATTTTGTGGTGAACCACTTCTGGATCACCCACTGTATATATACGTCATTACTTTGACGTTATATACCGTGGTTATGGCAGAAGCTAGCTGTCATAACCCCAGTATTTCTTTAAACAGTGGGCAATCCTCTTTCACATAAAAGTGGTCCCGGTGGTGGATTCACCACGAGATCACTTTTATGGGCAGCCGGAGAGGAGGTGTTTTCCCCGCTTACTAGAGCCATCGGTAGCATTGAAACCAATCTGATCCTGTGTAGCGATCAGCAGGAAGTTGAGTGAGGGCAAGATGGCCCCCACTCGACTCTATGCCCTTGGAGGACTGGAGCGACATCTGACGTCACTTCTGCCTCCAGGCTGTAAAGGGCCTTTTTTTTCTTTAGTAAATGTAAAATTACTTTTTTTTGCTTTTAAGTGTACATGTAAGATCTGAGGTCTTTTTGACCCCAGATCTTACAATAAAGAGGGCCTGTCATGCTTATTTCTATTACAAGGGATGTTTACATTCCTTGTAATAGGAATAAAAGTGATCAATTTTTTTTAAAGGAACAGTGTAAAAATAAAAAAGAAAAAGTAAAATAAATAAGAAAACATTTTAAAAAATTTAAAGCGCCCTGTCCCTCTGAGCTCGTGCACAGAAGCAAATGCATATGTAAGTCGCCCCCACATATGTAAATGGTGTTTAAACCACACATGTGAGGTATCGCTGTGATCGTTGGAGCAAGAGCAATACTTCTAGCACTATACCTCCTCTGTAACTGTACATGTAACCTGTAAAAAAATTTAAAGTGCCACCTATGGAGATTTTTAAGTGCCGCAGTTTGTCACCATTCCACGAGCATGCGCAATTTAAAGCATGACATGTTAGCTATCTATTTACTTGGCATAACATCATCTTTCACATTATATAAAAAAATTGGGCTAACTTTACTGTTTTTTTTTAATTCATGAAAAAAAATGTTAAAAAAAAATTGCGTTTGAAACACTGTTGTGCAAATACAGTGTGACATAAAATATTTCAAGGACTGCTATTTTATTCTCTAGGGTCTCTGATAAAAAATATATATAAATATTGTTTGTGGTTCTAAGTAATTTTCTTTCAGCGCTGTTGCACTTTGAATGACATATGAATGAAAGTTCTAAAGGCAGAACTTTTTTTTACCTAAGTGCATTCTATGCATTCAAAAAAAAACTTCTGCGTGCAGCTCCCTCACCCCAGCCCCCTTTTATATGTACCTGGGCCTGATTTCAATCCAACGCTGTGAATCACAACCAGTGAGGAGGGAGCGGGGGGGACTGAGCCACACTCTTTGTGTTTTATGGACACACAGATCTGCCTCAGGAGTGAGCACACATGAGTGCTCCCATAGCAAGTGGGGGGTACTTAGCGGGGGGGGGATACTTAGCGGGGGGGGGGAGAAGCCAGGAGCACCAGGGGGGACCCGAGAAGACATCAAATGAAAAAAAGCCTACTTTGTTATATTTCTTATTACCTATACTAGAAATTTCATTTAAAATGTATGGTTAAAAATGTCAATTGCACATTGACTTATAATATTACAGAAATAACCACAATAACGGGCTAATTAACATCTGAACTAGTCAATAATAACACATTGATTTTCTTTTTCTATCTATTTGGGTGCAATGTTATCTTATTTAAGTTTACCCAAATGTATTTTTATTTATTTATTTATTTATTTATTTATTTATTTATGAGCCAGATAGAACTTTGTTTTGGTAGTATTTTTTTTTTTATTGTTCCATGAAAAAGCATATATCACAATATACAACACAAGGGAAATTCCACAAATAGAACAGAGTTGTTAAACACAACATAAACTATACAATGGATGTAGCCAGTGGACTGAGGTCTAATAAAACGCAATAGAAGTGGCCTGTATGTCAGGCAGGTATGTCACTATGGTAAGTGGAAATAGCTAAACTAAATAACCTAAGAGGATTTAGGGCACATATCAATTACAGACAATATGCATGGGCGGTTGCCAACAATATGGTCTTGCGAACTCCGGATGTGTGAGTGGCCGGAGCCACAATGATGTCACTCCCGTGCATGTGCTCTGAAGGTCTGGCATACCGTGCCGGTGGCGTCACCAGCTGCATCTAGTGTGAATATCTTCTAAACAGTGCATATTTAGGAGATATTCATTTTACTTACAGGTAAGCCTTATTATAGTCTTACGTCAAGGTAAAAATCACAAAGCAGACTTTACTACGGCTTTATTAACCACTGGGGTTTATTTTTTATTATATAGGCCAAACTATTTGAAAGTATAACTGTTTTCATTATTTTTTTGTTTAACCACTTCCCGCCCGCCCTATAGAGGATTGACGTCTGGGAAGTGGTTCTGTTATCCTGACTGGACGTCATATGACGTCCAGCAGGATAACATGCCGCAGCGCGCCCCCGGGGGCGCGCATCGCGGCGATCAGTGAAGCGGTGTGTCAGCCTGACACACCGCTACACTGATCTTGGTAAAAAGCCTCCGTAGGAGGCTCTTTACCACGTGATCAGCCGTGTCCAATCACGGCTGATCACGCTGTCAATAGGAAGAGCCGTTGATTGGCTCTTCCTCACTCGCGTCTGCCAGACGCAAGTAGAGGAGAGCCGATCGGCGGCTCTCCTGGCAGGGGGGGTCTGCGCTGATTGTTTATCAGCGCAGCCCCCCCTCAGATCACCCCACTGGACTACCAGGGATGCCACTAGGACCACCAGGGAAGGGGCAACGTGGATGGCCAGGTATGTACCCCATGGCTATCCACATGTGCCCAATCTGTGCCAATCAGTGCCCACAAATGGGCACTGATTGGCACTATTATGTCAATGATCTGCCCAGCAATGCCCAGATCTGCCCAGCAATTCTTTATCAGTGCCACCTGTCATTGCCCATCTGTGCCACCTGTCATTGCCCATCGGTGCCACCTGTCAGTGCCCATCTGTGCCCATCTGTGCCCATCAGTGCCCACCTATCAGTGCCCATCAGTGCCACACATCAGTGCCACACATAAGTACCCATCAGTGCCACACATATATACCAATCAATGCCACCTACGAGTGCCCATTGGTGCCACCTATGTGTGCCCATCAGTGCCGCATACCAGTGCCACCTATCAGTGCCCATCAGTGCCACCTATCAGTGCCCATCAGTGCCGCCTATCAGTGCCCATCATCAGTGCCCGTTAGTGCCACCTCATCAGTGCCACCTCATCGGTGCCACCTCATCGGTGCCCATCAGTGCCGCCGTATCAGTGCCCATCAGTGCAGCCATATCAGTGCCCATTATTGAAGGAGAAAGCGTACTTATTTACAAAAAAATTTAACAGAAACAAAGAAAAACTTGTTTTTTTTCGAAATTTTCGGTCTTTTTTTATTTGTTGCGCAAAAAATAAAAACCGCAGAGGTGATCAAATACCACCAAAAGAAAGCTCTATTTGTGGGAACAAAATGATAAAAAATTTGTTTGGGTACAGTGTAGCATGACCGCGTAATTATCATTCAAATTGCAACAGCGCTGAAAGGTGAAAATTGGGCTGGGCGGGAAGGTGTCTAAGTGCCTGGTATTGAAGTGGTTAACCTCCCTGGCGGTATGATTATTTCAGATTTTAGGTGCTGAAAGCGGTACAATTATTTTGCATGGAAATTTGGCGTTTTATATTGTAGGCCTGTAATTCTTAGAAATAATTCACTTAAATCTGTCCAAACCATAGTCTAGTAGACATCCCTGGTATGATAAAGTTTGAAAAATGAAATAATAAATTATAATATCAGAAATAACTATAAATAATTATACCAAATAATAATATACTAATAATAAAAATTATTCAATAATGTTTATGTTTAAAAATAATATACTAATGAAAAAAATTATTCAATAATGTTTATTCAATTAATCAAATCAAAAACACTGAAACTTGCTCAGTTGCAGAATTGTCACTGTCATTACTTTTCAGTGTTTGATGATGGATCTCCCCACAAATCACTATCGCTCAATTCTGTGAGTGATTTTAATTTATTATCGCTGTTTTCTAGCTGGTCTAAAACCACTTTTGATGTAAAGGGATGGTTTTGGTTGCTATGGACAATCTCCAGTTTCCAGGCAGAAAAAACAGTTTTTATAATATAAAACTGCATGCAGGGCACTGGACAGACCACTAGGGACAAAGGGGATGTGTAATTATTTGAAACAGTACTGTAATCTGTAAGATTACAGTATACTGTATCTATACTGTGTGTTTTACTTTTTGAATTTGGCGCCAAACTCTGTCCCCGTGCGTCGCAACGGAGTTCGGCACTGTGAATCAAGCAAAACATGGCGGCTCGCAGATCACAGCGGAAGGCATTGCAAGATCCAAGGGACAATGTAGTAAACTCTACAAGGATCCTGCGATGCGATCCCAAGCCTGGCTCGGGGATACCGCTTTTGATATTGTTAATCCACCCCGAGCCAGACTAGGGGGGGTTAAAGCATAGCAAATAAAAATGACAGTTGGTGTAATTTCGAGATAAACCCCTGAAATTACCCCTTTTTGGAAAGTAGACAGCCCAAGTTTTTTACAATACTTTTTTAGAATTTAAAAAAATGTCAGTATTGAGGGGTTAAAACGTGCCACATGGTAATATGTACAGGTCATACAGAGAGGAATCAGGATGAGAAGGAGTTAATGTATAGGTCACATACAATGGGTGTATGAAAATGAAGAGGTTAATATACAGATGTGCAGGATAAGGGAGGAGAAGGATTAATATACTGTTCACTGCAAAGAAAGGATGGGACTTACATATACTGTATACGGGTGAATGATCTTAGAGGGTTATTTTTTATGTTTGTTGGCATTGTACTGTGTTGCACTGGTCAGGAGGCTTTCTTTCCCCTCACACACTGATTGGTGCATGAGTGCAAACAATGCTTTCTGATTTTCTGCCAGCAAATGAAAGTGTTTGCATTTAGTGATGCTGTTATTGGTCTCAGTGATCACGTGATACAAAGTCACTCCGACTGGCTTTGTACCTTTTGCCTGTGATCTGCTGTCCAGGTCTGCACAGGAGCTCAGGTCCTGGAGGATGTACAGTTATGCCCTGTACACACGGTCGGATTTTCCGGTGGAAAACGTGCGATCGGATTGTGTTGTCGGAAATTCCGATCGTGTGTGGGGTCCATCTGACTTTTTCCGTCAGAATTTCAGACACACAAAGTTTGAGAGCAGGCTATAAAATTTTCCGATCGTGTGTACACAAATCCGATGCAGAAAGTGCCATGAATGTTCAGAATAAATTAAGAGACGAAAGCTATTGGCTACTGCCCCGTTTATAGTCCCGGCGTACCGCGTTCAAAACGATCGGATTTTCCGACAACTTTGTGCGACCTTTTGTATGCAAGACAAGTTTGAGCCAACATCCGTGGGAAAAAATCCATGGATTTTGTTGTCGGAATGTCCGATCAATGTCCGACCGTGTGTACAGGGCATTACACCCTCTCTGGACAATAGGCTGCAAGAGTTTAAAGTTGGAATAGTATACAAAATCTCTGCAAATTGTGTACATGAATCCAATTGTCACAGGTGGTGAGCAGGTTACTAGCTGGTAGCAGGTATGTGCTCAGAGCTGATGGCAAGGCAGTATGTGAAGGAATAGTGGAGTCAGACATGCCAGGTCAGAGACTGGTAATTGGATCAGGTACAAGTACATAGATAGGACTGTGGTTAGGATGCAGGCTGTAGTTGATATTGGATAAGCAGTACAGCTGCAACAGGAAAAGGCAGGAGCAGCCAAGTCAGTGCAGACAGAGTACAAGGAATAGTTAGGACAAGCCAGGTTGGTAATGAATAATCAGATGCCCGTAACAAGTTGCTTTAGATGAGGCACACTGAACCTGAGCAATGCTCACCTGGTGCCTGCCAAACATTAGACATTGACAGCTGTCAATGTAAGCCACCCTTACTTTTAAGACTGGATAATGCAGCATTTTCTGGGGACATCCACAGACTAGTACATGCATAAGAATCTCAAAAGGTGGCTGCTAAATGTAAAGCAAACTGCAGGGACCAATCCCGATTAAAGTAAAAGTAAAGGCAAAAATATTTTTTTTTCGTTTTGGATAGAGGGGAGATGGATTGAACACTTGTCAGTTTTTATTGCTATCTGTGTCACATCTCTATACAGTATGTCCTGCTTGTAACATGAGCAATCCGCGCTAACCCCAACTTCCTACAACACTATAAAAATAGGATAAATGATGGTGACAAATAGTGCTGCAACCTAAAAAAAACTTGAATATCCAGTTTTGTCAAATGGTGAATAAAATCAGGTGCGCTACTGATGCCAAAAAAACACACTGGTTAAAGGTGCACCTTCAACCTAAGTATACATATTATTCAAACATTGAATGTGAATAAAAGCAATACATTAATTATTCCAATAATGTGCAGTCCACCTAAAGAGTGAATAACTAATAAAAAGTCCTGAAAACTCAAATAGTGTATGTTTTTCTGTGTGAGCGATCCTTTCTTCAAATGTGGAATGTCATCTTCTTTGTATTAAACAAGCCAGATATTGGTAATAAAGGGGGGGCCGCTTACCAGATGTGTAGGACCCCTATTACGGGGGTCTTTAGGGCTCAGGTATACCGGATCTTGTAGGCAGGAACAGCTGATTTGGATTTCATAAACAGACTTCCATCTGCCTTGGACCCTTCCCAAGCACTGTGGTAGCGGTATAATGAACTGTACCTCTGTAGGATCACTCGTAATATGTAGGGAGAAATTACAAGAACAGAGGATCCTCCATAGTGTAGTAAATTAAAACTCTTTAATTAAAAGACAATGGGTAGCCACTTATCATTATCATTGAAAGCAAAAGTAAAAGAAAATCCCAAATTTTGGGTTGTCCCCAGAAAAGTAATAGAGGGTAAATCATCTAATGGGCACACTAGTTCTGGTGACCAGGGGGTCCCCTAGAGATTCCCTTAGCTTGAAGGGATTTCCTCTCACTTCCTGTTTGGCTGTGGCAAAGGAAGTGAAGGTAAAGCCCCCAATGGGACAAAAAGGGCAAAAGTAAAACTTACAGGGGTTATAACCCTCCCTTACTCTATCCAAAACGAAAAAAAAGTTTTGCCTATAGTGCTACTTTAAAGTGGAGGGCCACCCTGAAAAAAAAAATTTCACCAAAAATCCTAAGAAAATAAAAAAAAAATATTTGAAAAAAAATAAATTTTAAACTTACCTGAACCCTTGTTGCTAGGCAGTCTTCCTAATCTGCCTGTTCCTATTCCGCAGCATCTTCTGCTCCTACCTGAGTGGCCCCGTTGCCTTCTGGGAACTGTGTGTGTTCCCAGAAAACCACAGGGCCATTCACAGATCGCTGCGCCGCTCGTGCGTGCGCAGTAGGAAACTGGCAGTGAAGCCGCAAGGCTCTACTGCCTGTTTCCCTTGCCTAGGATGGCGGTGCCAGGACCCGAGAGCCGAGGGATGGGTCAGCCTTGGGCAGCCGACATCGCGGCTACCCAGGACAGGTAAGTCTACTTATTTAAAGTCAGCAGCCACAGTGTTTGTAGCTGCTGACTTTAAAAACTTTTTTTAGCTGGCTGGAATCCCACTTTAAGTCAGCAATGACCAAATACATGGGTCGGAGCTACACAGAGTGACATTATCACATGCTGAAGGGAAAGATATACCCACTCAGGAAAGATCTGCACTGAGTGGTGTCCTGTTTTTATATTTTGTTGCTTGATGCTAAGCTTAATAAATGGTGTTTCCCTATGATCTGTTCTGGTCATAGTCTTTTGACTAAAAAGCTATTTTAGTTTTAGTCGTATTTTGGTCCTTTAACTAAAATGCCATTTTAGTTTTAGTTGTATTTTAGTCATCTGAATTGTTTTAGTTCTAGTCATATTTCAATCAAAATCTCCAGTACATTTTATCCAACTAAAATCTAATGGGTTTAATTAAATTGTAATGCATTATTTAAGCATTTCTCTAGAATTGCCAAACTCATTATACAGCATACTCCTGGAATAAAAATATAATAACGTTATTATTTATGACATTAAGGTTTGAAAATGCACTATAGACACAGATTTAGCCATTGTGATATATAACGTCTTTATAAATAAAGCCAAGTTTCATAAACAAACAAAAATATTGATTTTTGACAAACAGAAATGCAACTTTAAAATATAAAGAACTCAAATAACTGTAAACTCTATTGGCTGTAATGCTATTGCAAATATTACCTGACTTTATTACCAACATTAAATATAAAGAAAAAATATAAGAAAAGCCTTTTTCTTAATTTTGTTTCTAGCGGCAGCTTAGTAGAGGCCCCCTACTTATTCCAATGTGGTATTTTATTGTTAATTTTTATGTCAAATTTCGATTTAATTTCAATTATAGTCTTTTGACTAAAATGCCAATTTAGTTTTAGTTGTATTTTAGCCATTCGAATTGTTTTAGTTTTAGTTGTATTTCAGTCGACTAAAATAGTATTAATTTAGTCAACGAAAATATTTTTTAGACAAAATTAACACTGGTTGTCTGCATGTAAATTATCCGATGCCGCTTTTCACTTGATTGAAGACTTAAAATTATGCTATTTTCAGAGTACGTTGGGAGGAAGTAATCAAATAAACGTTCTGTACTTTATTGAACTCATTTATCACATGTTGCATGTTTGCACCAATGTTTTATTCATTCATTTATTAATACTTTTTTTGCACAGTGAGGTTTCATATGTTCTACAAGCTGCGGCGGTGACATCAGATCCTGATATGGCCATTATATCAATACAGTCCTTCAGAACTTTATATGTATACTACGGCCATATTTGGTCAGTGATGTCACTCTATCTCAGTGGTTCTCAACTCCTGTCCTCAGGGCCCACTAACAGGCCAGGTTTGCAAGATAACTGAAATATATCACAGGTGATCTCATTTGCTGCTCAGTGATTGCAGTATTCTAGTATGCATCTACCCAGGGTAATACTTAAAATCTGGCCTGTTAGTGGGTCCTGTGGACAGGAGCTGAGAACCACTGCTCTATCTCCACCCCTTTGTTTAAATGGCTGAGGACAATAAATAAATGGGATCAGGTGACATCACTGGTTGCTAAGTACATGATGGGTGTTGTCACCTGCTTTTTCCTTAAGGAAAAAAAATCATTGACAGGAAGGAATATATAATAGCAGTAGAGCAAAAAGCCAGGCGTTTGGATGAGAAGAAGGGCAGCAGCCATAACCTCCAGCATAGATTGTCTTTAGTTTACTGGACACATTTATCTGTGTGTTAAAGAGGATTTAAAGTAAGTAGGGGAGGGTTATTTTTCTGCCTGTGCTCCATTGGGGAAATTTCACTTCAATTCTTGTTCTTAAGACACAACAGAAAATGAGAGGAAAAGCCTCTAAATTGAATAGAATTTCCATCTTAGAGAGTTGTCATAGGAACACTTGTCCCAATTGGAGGATGTTCCTTTACTTCTTGCTCAGGTAACAACTTTGCCATTCAGACAGAATTAAAAACCCGACAGATGATCTAACACTTCCCTACTTTTTAAAAAAAATGTCCTTTAATATTTAGACTGTCTGAATAGAAATGAAATTCAAACACATCTGAAGCAATGAATTTGTATTGGCATCAAACACAAAGAGATTGAAATCAGGATGCCTGGCAGTTCCTGGAAACTCTTCTGAGCTATGGGGCCCAGGGGAAGATTAACAGGTCAATTAAATGATATGCTAAAACTAACACATTTTTCTTGAAAAATGTAACAGAAAAGGAGTAAATGCTTCACTGAAGTTAACACATTTCTTTTTAAAGCACGGAGTGTCTGTCATAATGTAACTCTTCTTGACATCTGTAAGCAGAGGGACTTTTACAGTTCCCCAGGATAAAATATGTATTATTGTGCTTCATCCAGCTGTCTCACTGAATTTTTAATAGATGTTATTGGCAAGATATCTGTGTTTATATTTAACTACACTTGAGAGGACAAAAATTGTACTTCTATTATTAATATTCGTCTCTCAAGCTAGGCTAGGTAAAATGCATATTTTTATATTGAAGCTGTAAAAGTTCATGAATGACCAAAATGTAAATGCAGAGCCAACTTAGCCAGTCACCAAGGAAGATCTGGTCCCAGTGTTATACACCTTATATAATAATTCAATTTACCTTGGCTGGAATTAAAGAAAACCCTTTCTGACAATTAGGATTTTAAAAGTAAACATGGCCAATTAAATTGCCTGAGAAAAATAAATACCCAATCTCACCCCACTCTAACTGATCCCATCAAAAAAAAATGTAAATTCCCCTTTGACTTACTTGAAGTAGTGGCGGCGGTCACGTGGTGTTCAGGTTCTGAGTCTTCTCCTCTTTTGTGCTGGGGTCCTTCTTGGGGTGTGCATGTCACCTAGCTGCATGATGTGGACGCCTCCTATTGGTAGAGATGGCACTTCCAGCAGTTGGGATCCTTTCAGATCACTTTAGCGGCAAGTGGTGAAGTGGCCAGTCCCTAGGGTAGAAAATTACCATTCCTCACAGAGGAAACTGAAACGTAGAGAGGGCACATCAGGATGGGCAACAAACAGGTAAGTGAAAAGAACACTGTGGGATAACATACATATAGAATGACCTGTTAAAATTTGATTTTTGCTCAGAGTTGGGCTTTCAGTGTTTGTAAACGGATGTTTTATATAATTTGGTATTATTTATATTTTCAGAGTAAGATTAGTGGTAACTGAATCATAGAGATGGGGAGGGACTGACTACTTTAAGGCTACTTTCACACTGGCGATTAAGGCCGATACTAACTGTAGCAACAAGTATCTTCTGATTCCTGCTGCGGCTTAGAGTGGCTAGGTGCGGCCACTGGCCAAGTTCACTATAATGACAGGTGCTTTGTTTATCTGTTTGGAATTTTGTTATAAGATTGTATATTGATCGATAGTATATTGACACAGTATGGTAATTTATTAGGATGTGTAATTAGCGCAGCCCTATAAAAAGGTAAATTTGCAGGTATTCATAGCTGTCCGCACAGCCAGCAATTACAGTACCTGTGGTGATTGCTGTTGGACGAACTTTGTGCAGAGAGCCACAAATATCTGCAGCCACCAGCGAACTGTCATTATAGTAAATAGGGCTGATGGCCACACTTAGCCTCTTAGAAGATTCCTGCTGCTACAACGTGTAACGTTCTACAACGTGTAAATGTAGCCTAACTCATACAGGTTTGTGTTTTTGATCTTTTTTATTTTTGTTTTGTTTACGTATACTGGAAATCTTGAGAACAACTAAATAAATCCCTGTAAAATAAAAACAATTTATATACTGGAACATAACATTGGACTCAATTCACTAAAGCACATTGCATGCAGTATTTGGATCACCTGACACGTTTTTCATAAATATCGCATGCGATACTGAAAATGTCGATTTACTATCCATTTATGGGGTATTTACCTCAAAAATAAAAAACACTCTGTAAATACCACATAAAATAGCATTAAAGTCAATTAACTAAAGCAAATATATAATAAAATGCATGCATTAAATCAGTAGTGGTCCAGGCATACAAAATTTAAGGAATGTATAAACTTTCAGCTGCTTGTTAAGGAGTGAATAGCTGGTTGTTATGGAGTTGGCACCTGCCAGTGTCCTTAACAACCAGAATAGCTTGTTTTTAAGGTGTTATCACCTGCCGCTTTCTCCACAACCATGCTGTCAGCGAGGAAATATTTTGGATACAAACAAATATTAACAGAGCTGAATTGCATTTACCTAGCAACAATTTATAAAGACATTCATAACTTGCTATAACAGTCCCCTTTTTATCTCACTGGCCAGTGATTGATGAAAAAAACATTGGCCAGGAAAGTTGGGGCCCTTAAAGAAAGCACAACAGTTCCCAACAGACAGCAGATTAACTGTTCTGATTCAGTTCAAGGCCTCAGACAGAAAAAGAGCTGCTGTTATTCTTTCTTTCAATCCCACTTAGGCAGTTCCTCTTTTCTTCTGTCCCTTCCATACAGGCAGTAGGAGTGCTCTCTAGTACAGTCTGAACACAGCAGGCATCCAAATCGCACCTTACACACTTCCAGGTAGAAGATTCTCATTGTGGTCAGCTATGACTGGGTTACAATCTGCCGGCAGCCCACCTGTACTGGAGGCATGCCATAGACAAGCATTGCAAAATGTTCTCCCTTTTAAGATGGCTTCTGCACTTCTGCGTTAATGAATATTCAGTTTGACACTGTCCACACTGCAGAAGGCGAATACAGCAGCAACAAAGTTCTGCAGTAGTTTTAAGCTAAAGTCCAGGTTACATATATTTGTACTCGGAGTCTCTAGTAGACCGTATTTAAGAAAGGTATGAAGGGAAAACAGGAAGTGACCTGGGGTGTGCTGTAGTCACGTGGTCAGTATGCCTAAAGGGGGCATACCCAAGTATAAGTAAAAGAGAAAAAATAGAAACGAAGGGGAAGGGTGGGTGGGACATGAGAGAAATGTCGACAGGAAATGGAGGCTAGAGGGCGGGCTTAATAACAGTCCAACTCCTCCTACAAATTCAGGCTGACCTTTGGTCAGCCTTCCACTTGTACTCGGGGTCTCTAGTAGACCGTATTTAGAAAAGGTATGAAGGGAAAACAGGAAGTGACCTGGGGTGTGCCGTAGTCACGTGGTCAGTATGCCTAAAGGAGGCAAAAATAATAGACAGTAGGATGAGCTAGCAAAACAGATTTATTGAAAGTCACCGTATGCAGCATAAATCAGCCAAATGCATGAATGCCCATGACATCTCCACATGTGGAACCGGGATATATATGGAGAAGCATTATGAATGCCACCTACCTAACTTCTTAAGTACGTTAACAGGGACCACTTGACGAGAAGCAGCGGAAGCCGCCCCTACCCTGAAAGAATGGCTGGAATAACCTTTAGGGACCAACCTAGGTTTGATAGCAGGGTGCTGCAATGTTTCATGAACTGTCCCATGGAGAGGGGAGTACTAGGGAAAGGTAAAAGTGGACTATCCCTGAGTTTATCTGCAGTGATCACCATGAGCTGATCTAAAACTGTGACTGGGCACCAGGTATTGCTGGTCTCGAAAAATCTAACGTCAGTCCTAGCTCCTGTCTGCTGCATCTTGCAAGCACCCAGATGCAACCGGAAATGATTGGTATACCCAACTAACTGGCAGATCAAGAGTATGCGGGATCTCGTCCCTGTACAAGTGAACTCCCCTGGCCTGAGGAAACCATAGAAAGCCAGATACATGGCCGCCTTGAGGACCAAGCTGGGTAGCAGCCCGAAAGGAGACCTGGAGAGTAAAACAGACATGCTCTGGAAAATATGCCCTGTAATGGGGAGTCTGCTAACCGTGGTAGGGGGGTTACTTTTCTGAATCTCCTTGAAAATGGCCTAGATAGGATGCGCTGCAAAAATGGATGGCCTATTAGGGTCCTGCAAGGCAACAATGCTAGAAACCTGCCAGATATGTCTTGATAGTGCTGTAGGATAGCTTGAGCTGTGAGTGTCAGAAAGCAATCAAAGCAAGTAGATATAGAATTTTGGGGCAATTACACCTAGGATACCCAGACTGAAAATCCTGGAAGGTATTTCAGGCCTTGTCATAAGCCTTCCTGGTGTTAGCTGACAATGACTTGTTGATCAAAACTGCTGCGTCGGCCCAGTGGGAATCTAGTCCATTGTTAGCAGCGAGAAAAGTTGGGACAGTGTGACACAGGTGTCTAAGTCTGGGACCTGTCGTAAAATAATGGGTAGTTCAAAACGAGACAGAGCATCTGCTGCTGTATGCTCTACACCACAGATGAATCTACAGTGTATGTGGAAATGGAACTGAAGAGACAGCCAAATCAGCCTGTGTACAAAAGACATAATCAGTAAAGACCTGGATCTGCCTTGTTAAACAATTCTGAGGTAGCCTAATTGTCCATGGAGAAAACCATCGTTTCATCTATCCAAAAGCGACCCCCTGCCTGCACTGCCGACACTATGGGGTAAATCTCAAATAAAGCTGATATCACTGCAAACCCTGGAAAATCCAACATCTCCTCTGGTCATGGCCCAGGTGCCAGTGAGTGCCAAAAATAGCCACATAGCCTTTAGTGGCTGCTGCATCACTCAAAACCTTGAGGAGAAAAACCTACTCTGCAAGGATGAACATGGTGAACCCATTCCAGTGTTGAAGGAACTCGTCCCACATACGCAAGTCAGATAGATCCACAGAATCTAACTTGACCCGAAAGTCTGAGTCGGGGGTCAGGAAAAACTCTGGGATGGAAAGCTTATGGATGAGCCTGTGGCCCCTGGACTTTACAACCACGGAAACATCACTGCAAGCGTACGACTTGTGGGCTACATCATGGGCGGCAATTAAGAGGGACGACAAATTAACGTCTTTGCCATATGAAATATCTTTTTTGATATTCCCAGGAATTAAGTGATCCGGGGTAATGGAGGGAGCACTTGCGCTTTACCTAAAGCTAAAGGCCTGGGGCTTGGTACCAAGGGGGTCCTGGAACCTGCTGATGTCCCTGGAATGGCAGGATCCACCGGGACCAGACTTGAATGGCTTTCCAAAGCCTCAACCCTGGCCTGCAACTCCTGACAGGAGGTTGTCAGTGAGCTCAGGGTGGCGTGCATCTGTGAAAGGGATGAGGCGAAAGTCTGTAGGGTAACCTGCTCAGCATTAGAGCCTGAAGTACAGGGGAATATTAATCTTAATAGTTCCGCTTTGCAAGCTGAAGCCGGTTACGAACTACCCCTGCATCACAGTTCCACCATGAATCTCGGGATGGTCCAGGTTCTTTAAGGAGGGCATTTCTACCCTGTTCAGAACCCCTGGCCAGTGTAGGAGGGATGGAGGCAAAATCTTCAATATCCGCTGCCTGTGACATAACCTATGCAACTGAGAACAAACTGTCATAAGCAAGAGTTATATACTTACTGAACCCCAAACTTACTTTAAGGAAAGGAAAATCTCTTTACTTTTTTTTTTTTTAATTCAACAACCTCCCAACAGTAATCATGTTTAATGACAAAGTATATATTGTGCAGGACTGAAAACAGTCAGTCTCAAGAACTACCAAGGCCGAGTTACCTGAGGCGTATCAGGCAAATTAAAAATGTAAACTCAGGCCTATGAAACCTGAAGACGTGTTAGGCAAGTGATAGGAGTAGTGACATGTCATGACATATGAGAAACGGATGAGGAGGCTTTCCACCGCACAAATCAATTAGACGTGATAGGTAAACCTGCAGTGGAGTGTTGCTGTAATACCTACAGTGTGAAGATATGATCATGTACCGTGTATGTGATGACAATGTACCTGGTTTTAGGGGAAAATTAAGTATGCGTTATAAGACTAAGAAAGTGTTCACCATATGAATTACAGAGGCCGAGTAACCTGAGGTGAAGCAGGCCAATTAAAAACGTAAACTCAGGCCTACTAACCTGAAGGCGTGTCAGGTCAAATGTAGTGAGTAGTGCAATGACAACAACGTATGAAAACAGTCTAACATCTACTGTATGAGAAACGGGTGAGGTGACTTGCCACTGCACAAGCCAATTAGAAACGATCACCTAAACCCGCTGTTACCTATAAACGTGATAGGTAATACTGCAGTGGTGAATGCTGTTACCTTAAAAAGTGAAGGCAAAACATGTATCAAATGACAACGAGACACCGGTAAGCAGCGAACCAAAAAGTACCGACAGTAGGAACAAGGTGGTAAGCAGCACAGCCCCAAAATCTCATATAGGCTAACTGAGGCTCAAGCAACCAACCAATAACTGCGGCAACAAGCCATGCTCCGAGGACCTGAAAAAGTAAAAAACCCATATTGTTGAAACCACACCCACCTCACGTGAACATGGACACTGTGACCCAGTAAGGCTCTATCAACACAACCCCACAACAACCTCCAATGACCCATACCAAAGCCCACCCAATAATCCTGCCTCCGCCTAACACCCATGCATCCGTCACCATGGGAAGGCTTGTGCTCTAATGCGAACACACAGTAAACGTTGATCTGAGAAACCCTAACCATGTATGACTGAATACATGACACTCACTGAGCTCACTAACTGAACACTAATTGGCTGATCACATACACACTCCAACCAGAAACCTGAAAAATAAACAGATATGTGTGAGATGTATGCCTATGTAAGATGCTTAGTTACCACTTAGAGCCGTGAACTGCGGTAAGAGTACCTGAAACAGGGGGATATAGACCGTATGAGGCTGATTGCATGACTCCCACCTAACACCAAAACAAACAACCTACCTACAGTGTGAGGATATGATTTTTTTTTAAAAATGTTCCTGTATCTGAAACCACAGCCAAACAAGGAGAAGTGGTAGATGGCGTGAGCTTGGATGGGGATGGTCCGGATGCAGTGCGTGCACATGTGACCCCCTGAGCCATGCTAGGTGTGTGGGGTGCATAGGTGCTGAGTACTGGGAGGTACCCTTGCACTTAAGCCACCCCCCCCGGTATCCCGTGGCTGGATGCGGGCTGCTCATGAACCATGCAGAGCAAACCTTCCTCTGCCCCCTGGCCCCCCCCAATGGCACACCAAGATGCGGTGGCCCCTCCCCTGCCCGTAGTCCCCCCCACTCGATAGCTTAAACCCTGAGTGAAATACCTGCCGAGGTGCCAGGGTCCAGGAGAGACCCCCGCACCTGCAGCCAGCAGAATCAGCAACATGAGGCCATCGTACCAGGACAGGAGCTCAGCACCCATTCAGGACACAATACACTCATCTCCGATATACTGTTTATACCCAAACCAGGACTGGTTCAGTACCATAACTGGACTGGGGGAAATCAGCATTAAGAGGCCCTCCCCTGCCCAAGATCACCAGTACTGGAGGAGCCATTGAGGAGTACAAGAGACACCCTGTAAGAGTAGCACTCTACGATCTATATCTTCCTATAGAAGAGTAGAGGATCACCTACCGGCCAACCACTGAGGAAACATAAAAAACAGTTTCCTCTGTATGAGACACACACCCTGGAGCCCCACAACCTGGCTGGGTGAGAACCCTGGGTGATACAAAACCCTTTATACACAGGACTCAGCACAATCACATATCGCCCCTTGTTTTGACCCAGGAGGGTTTGGGACACACAAACCTAAATGCAAGGATTTGGCACCTCTGTGCCAGCTATCACCCACATGGGCCCAATCTTGTCTGACAACACTGTTAAACAGTTCAGGAACAAAAATGGAGCACTGTCTCTTTAAGGACTTTTAATTTCTTTCCTGTAGGTTCACCTCACCTGTGCACACAAATAGTGCTGTCTCATGCACAGAGATGCAATACATAACTCGTATAAGACTTTTGGGCTGGGACTCCAAATCTGCCCGCATCTTCCACCATATGTGTGAACTAGCTACTCCCTTCTTTCTTCCACACGGAAGTACTTTTCTAGTTCATCACATTATCAATAAAATTGTCCTTCCTTTCACTATGCCTCATCTCCCTCCACTTTTCCCACTTTCTTTCTTTCCCTTCCCCCTGGTCCTGTTCCCCTTTCTTTTCTTTTTCTTTTTCCTTGTCTTTTTTCTGTCACTATTCACTCCACCTCCCCTGTTCTCCCCTTTTCCCCTTCCTCTTTTCCTTTCCTTTCTCATTTATTCCTTCACCCTGTACCCTCCTGTTTCTCTCTGCTCTGTGGGACACCCTATGCATACTATGCAAGTGGCATATACTTTATATTTCTATGACAATACCAATGCTATTATTTTAGACCCTGTTTATTAACATACCTTGCATTTGATGCCATGATATACATCTCATACTTCCAAACCCTTTAATTTTATACTACCTTATATTTATATTTCCATACAGTGGGTTGCCCTGCAGTACATTTGGGAACAACTTGGGTTCACGTTCTCCTTTCTCTTTCTCTCATTTACCATGCTGCCCCCCATGCCTGGCCCCGGTCCTCTGGTTGGGTCCTCGGCCTCTTCAGCTCCCGGGGGAGATGCCCTCCGCCGACCCCTACCTGGGTTCTGTGTCTGTAGCCTTGGTCTTACAAGTAAGTATGGGATGATCGGTTCTGGCTTCTTGCTTTTACCAAATCATAACCGATACTCTAATTACTTTAATCTGTTTTTACAGACAGCAGTTATGCACATCAGCCCCTGATGAAGCGAGGAAAGCTCGCGAAATGCATCGGGTTAGAGATGTACCATGCATACCTGTATTATATGTATTACTATTATATTATGGCTATGTTTTGGGATTATTATGCAATGTTGCTGTTTTATGAACCTGTTCACCCATGCTCATGTCCTACTATGGATTATGCTGTTGTTTTTCAATAAAATATTTGTACCTTTATACCTGTTTACCCTTGATCACCATTTACACCTCATTTAAAGTCCCGTGGGCGACATTCGTTTTTTCTGTTTCTGATATTAGGGATGGAGGTGGTTTATGTTAGGGGTCAGTTCTCAGACTCTCTTTGTAATTTGTACCCAGGTGGAAGACACCTTAATGCCCTAGTCTGATGCTGATCCTAGATCTTATGGGTTACATTGGTTCGGCTACTACTGAACCTCAATGATTATGCTAGTATACCCTTACCGTCATTATTTTTAAATTTGACTATGTACTTGCAGACCTAGCTCCTTCACTGCCCCCATGTTTGGGTTGAGCAGTCTGTTTTACCCTCTGGGAGCTGCGATGCACAAATGGGGATTTATTTCCCCAGCTGTCCCCGTCTCTCTGGTCTCTCCGGAGGGGCGGGGCCACCAGTGCATCGGCGTCATGCTTTTCCACGCCCACCTGGGGATGCCTGCAATCCAGCGGTATCCCCCTCCCTGATGGGCGGGATGTGTCATCCAGGCGGTTGCTGGGGATCGCGAGTGCCTGCCTCTATACGGCGGGTGCATTGCGATCTCCTCTGCTCCGCCCGACGCATGACGCTAGGGGCGGAGAACTCGGCGGATGTCCGGGTATAAGGCGGGGGGTGTCAGTATGGCAAACTTTTCCCTCACTGTCTCTCTCCAACACCGAGTCGGGACGCTCTACTATATTGGTAGGCACCATATTCAATTTACTTTAATATCAATACCTGCACCTCACAATGTACCTATCCTCACTTGCTGTTTCTGACTGACTCTTTTAATTAGACTCTTTTTACTCCCTTCTTTCTTCCACACGGAAGTACTTTTCTAGTTCATCACATTATCAATAAAATTGTCCTTCCTTTCACTATGCCTCATCTCCCTCCACTTTTCCCACTTTCTTTCTTTCCCTTCACCCTGGTTCTGTTCCCCTTTCTTTTCTTTTTCTTTTTCCTTGTCTTTTTTCTGTCACTATTCACTTCACCTCCCCTGTTCTCCCCTTTTCCCCTTCCTCTTTTCCTTTCCTTTCTCATTTATTCCTTCACCCTGTACCCTCCTGTTTCTCTCTGCTCTGTGGGACACCCTATGCATACTATGCAAGTGGCATATACTTTATATTTCTATGACAATACCAATGCTATTATTTTAGACCCTGTTTATTAGCATACCTTGCATTTGATGCCATGATATACATCTCATACTTCCAAACCCTTTAATTTTATACTACCTTATATTTATATTTCCATACAGTGGGTTGCCCTGCAGTACATTTGGGAACAACTTGGGTTCACGTTCTCCTTTCTCTTTCTCTCATTTGCCATGCTGCCCCCCATGCCTGGCCCCGGTCCTCTGGTTGGGTCCTCGGCCTCTTCAGCTCCCGGGAGAGATGCCCTCCGCCGACCCCTACCTGGGTTCTGTGTCTGTAGCCTTGGTCTTACAAGTAGGTATGGGATGATCGGTTCTGGCTTCTTGCTTTTACCCAATCATAACCGATACTCTAATTACTTTAATCTGTTTTTACAGACAGCAGTTATGCACATCAGCCCCTGATGAAGCGAGGAAAGCTCGCGAAACGCGTCGGGTTAGAGATGTACCATGCATACCTGTATTATATGTATTACTATTATATTATGGCTATGTTTTGGGATTATTATGCAATGTTGCTGTTTTATGAACCTGTTCACCCATGCTCATGTCCTACTATGGATTATGCTGTTGTTTTTCAATAAAATATTTGTACCTTTATACCTGTTTACCCTTGATCACCATTTACACCTCATTTAAAGTCCCGTGGGCGACATTCGTTTTTTCTGTAGCTTCAAATGGTAGGGCATTAAGGTCTCAGAAACTCACTTAGATCTTCTTTTCTTGCCCATCTTATTAAAAGAAACATTAATAAATCATATGGTTTTCTCTCACAGGGATTTTTCAGCATTTCTCAGCCACAAAACAAATAGACATTAGCCTCCTGGCTTAGAAATGCAGCACTGCTGATCTGGCTTCACACTTTAGGCATTTTTGTCTATATCCTTCAGACAGTCTTCATATTAATCCAGTGCATGTACTTGGCAGCCTCTTGCTGCACTGGCTCCCACCTGTCTTCTAGGTGGAGCTCTCCTGATTCCTGGGCAGAGACTTCCTCTGTCTGCTGTGGTGGAGCCCTGAACATTAGTTATGACTTAAAGGGTTTGTAAACCTTTGTTTTTTTCACCTTAATGCATCCTATGCACTAAGGTGAAAAAACTTTATCACTAACCGGCCCCCCAGCCTCCCCATTTTACTCACCTGAGTCCCGTAATTCCCATGCCGGAGACGCACTCTTCCTCTCTGCCCATTGTCTCAGCTCTTGATTGGATAGATTGATAGCAGCGCAGCCATTGGCTTCTGCTGTTGTCAATCAAATCCAATGATGTAGGCGCTGGGGGTGGGGCCAAGTCAGGCATTATGCGTCTATGGACGCAAATGATGGACTCGGGAGCGCACCTGCAAGGTAACCCCCTGGGGGAGCACCTCTCCTAGGGGGTTATATGATGTGGGGAGGAGCTACCAGCGCCACCGGGGGACCCCAGAAGTTGAGGATCGGGGCCACTCTGTGCAAAACTAACTGCACAGTGGAGGTAAGTATACCATGTTTGGTATTTAAAAAAAAAAAAAAAACTTAGCTTTACAATCACTTTAACTAAAAGTTTTGCATATACCTGCTATTTTAGAGTGCTGATTTTATTGCAAACCCAGGATTAGGGGCTTCATTGTCCAAAATCTCTACAAAGTCTCTGAACTCCAGGTCCTAAACCAGGTTTTATTATATATATAATTTTGTTCAGTACAAACAGGGTTTGCTTTTGGCAAAGTTTGCTTTAACTGATATAATTTTCAGTTCTAATGCCCCCCCTTTGATCTGTTTTAATGAACTAGAGAAGTTACAGTGAAGCAATGATACCATTGGTATTTCATAATAGAGGCTATTCTGTGAGTGCCAGTTTATACAGAAGCACAAGAGCTGCAGGGTAAGTGGAGGGTTTGGGGATACTAAAAATGTCCAAAGTATTTAGATCCAATGAAAAAAGAAATAGAGCAGTGTTGTTGTTTAGATGTTAATTATGCATGCATTAAAAAAATACTATGGTTGCAACATCACCACTTAAAAACCTTCCCACCCTGCATCCCATACCACTCTGTCATATACAATTATATGTGTATATACACAGTAACTATACATATCATGAAAAATCATAAATGACAGGACTAAATGTTACAAATCTATGGGAATTGAAGGGAATTAAACTCAATTACATTTTTGTTATTGTACCCTGATATTTTTTGTACTTTTTTTGGATTATAATACCATCCCAGCCAGTAATGTCTGATCCATTGTTCCTGGAGATTCTTTAGGTGACTTTAGTGAATGAACCATCCAGCGCTGAGGTCTCTGAACCCTCAGGCCTTCAGGTTCAAGATCTGGTGCTATCCAGCACTGAGAGCATTACACCCCCAGGCCTTCAAGCCTGGACCCCTGAGGGTCACATTCTTGCTGCCTCTCTGGATCAAAATCCCATCTCCAACCACACCAGGAAACATGTGACCTTAGCTTTTAGAACAGTACCCCCTCTGTCCAAGCAAAACAATGATTGGCCCAGAGCGGTCTCCAAAAACTACCTGCCACTCTGCTCCTTCAGTCCACCCACTTTCCAGAACATTTCAGGGAAAGTAATGGAAATCTTACAGGGCAAAGTGTAAGTGGCCACACCCTCCTCTATTCTATCAAATCTCCCAACTCAATTAACCATCCAGCTTACACCAACACCAAGTAAGTGGGCGCTACATATATGTAAAGCGCTGCATAAATTGACGGTGCTATATAAGTAACTGAAATAAATAAATAAATAAATGTTGATACAGAAAAAAAGTTTGTAAGAACCTTTAAAAAATCTGGTTTGCAAAAACTTTGAGGCAAAATCCAAATTTTGTAGGTATTTATCTCTATAGACAGCAACATGTTATAGCAAAGCAGTTAGGATTAGCCTGGTAAATGTAAAAAAGAGCTTACAGTTTTACCTGCTGTCCATAAAGAGTGCTAACCTAATAAATCAAATGAAATAAATATATTTTAAAAAAAATCTAACATTCACTTTAAGATTAAATCTGCAGAAAGAATATAAAAAAGAAACACAAACAGTCGATGCAATTTTAAGACTGCAAGGTCTGAAAAGCAGGTATATGATTTGTATAACTTTTTTTTTCAATCATGCTAAATCACCTAACCAAAGCTATATATTTTAAAAAGCTATAAAATTGTCAAAAAGGATCACTCAAAACCATCGCTCTGAGAAGACACATTTTCACTTAATATGCACATTTACTAAACAGTGCTTGTTGGACAGGATTACCATATTCAAACATCAATAGAGATAAAAAGTAGAAATCAATATCTATTCTCCAGACCCTGAAATTATGTCTGGTTAATTGACCCTCATCTACCGTAATTGTTTTCTCTCTGTACAGGGACAGATTGCAAAAGGCATGTGCAAATTGACTTCCTGTATAAGTACCTTCAAGTGAATTGTAAGTCCATGACAGCAGAATTATAGGATAACGTTAGTTATGTACAGTATAAATTTACATAAACAGAAGGTTCCTTTTACTTGGTATTCCATTGTTGCAAATGTGAACTTCAGAATTACCCATTTTGACTAGGGGTACAAACCGCTACTATGGGTTTAAGGCAAAAAGGCAAATCCTATAAAAAATAAATAATAAAGCTCTGCGTAAGGAAATGGAAGTAAATAGCAGCCAACACACCTATAGACCCAAGTATTAAAGAAATATACAAAAAAGTGTAGCGCTATAAACTTTGAAATTAAGTGAATAGTGTTTTCAACACGACTCAAGTGTATAACACACAATTAAGTGTTAACATAAAAAGTAAATAACTATGATGTACTATAGTACAAATACAGTGTACAAACTATGAACAGAAGTGAAAAAAAGTGTGAAAACACCGTGCAATATTAATATAAGCTAAATATAATACACTGTGTGTAGTATGTAAATAATACACAGATAGTATGAACAAAAATTTAAAAACTATAAAAAAACAACCAGACAGTAAAGTCCAAAAAGTTCAGATTGGGTTGACACCACTCAGAACCCAAAAAGTCCACCACATTAATTGAAATTATTTAAGAAAAAATAAGAAAGCCACCACCCAGGGTCTTAGGGGGCTTGCCAAAAGGTAAATGCCCAAGAAAGACATATGTCTATCAAGTCACAAAGGCTGAGGGATCAACTGGATCAAATGGGTAAGTAAAGACTGGGAGTCAACAAAAGTGAACAGGAAAGCTGATGGTAGTTCAGGGGCTGTCACCGAAGACAGGAGCGGTCACCAAAGACATCGAGAGGCTTACCAGATGACGGCTCTATAGCAGAAACGCGTTGGGTGGACCCTTCACAATTACGGCTATTTCAATTTCGTGTTTTTGATGACCTTCTAATATGTGAGTCCATTTTTGATATTTTTTAATAAACCAGTGTTTACGTTATTATGCTATGTGAGTCCTTTTATCCATTTCTCGCATGGTATATGAATATTTGTTTGTGGCCTTCTATTGAATATTACTCTCTATGCTGTGTGGATAACTGTGGAAGTTGAATTGCCATCTTGGTTCGGAAGTCATCGAGGATACCTGAGAAGACGCAGCATTCTGACCAGTTGGTCTCTAAGCCTTTTTGACTTGGATGACGTAAGTCCTCTCAAGTCAACAACTTCTGGTAAGCCTCTCGATGTCTTCGGTGACTGTTCCTGTCTTCGGTGACGGCTCCTGAACTACCATTAGCTTTCTTGTTCACTTTTGTTGCCTCCCAATCTTTACTTACCCATTTGATCCAGTTGATCCTTCAGCCTTTGTGACTTGATAGACATATGTCTTTCTTTGGCATTTACCTTTTGGCAAGCCCCCTAAGACCCTGGGTGGTGGCTTTCTTATTTTTTCTTAAATAATTTCAATTAATGTGGTGGACTTTTTGGGTTCTGGATGGTGTCAACTCCATCTGAACTTTTTGGACTTTACTGTTTTTTGGTTTTTTATAATTTTTAAATTTTTGTTCACACTATCTGTGTATTATTTACATACTACACACAGTGTATTATATTTAGCTCATATTAATATTGCACGGTGTTTTCACACTTTTTTTCACTTTTGTTCATAGTTTGTACACTGTATTTTTACTATAGTACATCATAGTTATTTACTTTTTTTGTTAACACTTAATTGTGTGTTATACACTTGAGTCGTGTTGAAAACACTATTCACTTAATTTCAAAGTTTATAGCGCTACACTTTTTTATATAGAAAAGGCAAATCCTGTAGGCTTGAGACTTGCCATCCTTGAAAATGTACATGTAGCGCTGGTAGATTTTTATCTACCGCTGATAGGTAAATTTAGTGGGTCGCTTGTTATAGGAAGTTAGATTTGCCTCTGTTCCAGCTTGGCTGACGTTGCATGCAGTTCCACATTGTGCCGGTGGGTGTCGTTGTCACCATCGGCAGGTGTTGGAAAAGCAACGTGTTGAAGCGAATGAGTGCTCCTCTGTCCCAGAGATAACTCGGTGGAGGTGGTCCTCCGAGTTGCATTCTGGGAGAGGGTATTTATGGGACAGACGCCATGCTTTAGGGTTCGTTTTCAGCCACCTGCTGGCCCTCCTGGCCGACAGGTATGCATTAGGAATACCACCTCGTGGTCCTCCGTTCCGGAGGCCTGCGTCGCTGTGGCGTGTGGGTGGGCCCAGAAGCCTGTCTGGGGCCTACCACAGCAGCGGAGGAATGGTCCTGAGCTGTCTATCCCGAGTGAAGAAGCTGGACAACTGAGAAGATCCCAGGGGAGGACCCATCATGGAAGGATCATGCAGAGTGCTGGTCTGGAGAGGGGCCTGGTGAGTCAGTTGGAGGACGCATTCCGAAGTAATCTTACAGTATAGTATTGCCGGGTCGGCTTAAAGGTTCAAGTACTATATCTGATGCTTATCAGAAACCAATACATCCTGTGGCAGAGGATCGTACGGGTTTTATTCAAGATAAGTCTGTGGCAGAGACTTTTGTTCGTGCTGCGTACTGGCTGCTAGGCAAGTGAGAGATGTCTATCCAGGCGGGCAAAGATTAAATCCTAGGAAAGGGGGACTATTCAATTACAAGTGTTCGCTGTTGGATGTGAGCTTGTTGGCGGTAAGTCCAACCGTGTGTATGCTCCATCGGGCATTTGTTGTCGGACTTTCTGCCAACAAATGTTGGCTAGCAGGTTCTCAAATTTTCCGGCAACAAATGTTTGTTGTCGGACTTTCCGATCGTGTGTACACAAGTCTGTCGCACAAAAGTACAAAGTACAAACACGCATGCTCGGAATCAAGTACGAGCCGAAAGCGCTCGGTCTTGTAAAACTAGCGTTCATAATGGAGATATCACATTCGTGATGTGGCAAATTATGAAATCTCTCAATGTAGCGCATTCTCTTCTTCTTCTTTATAATGGTATAATAATGAAGTTGCTTTGTTGCTGATATTCACAGAGTTCTGACAAACGTATTTTTTATTATTTCTAGTGATCTCCTGAATAATATTTTTTTTTGTGTGTTTTTTTTCTAGTGATCTCCAGAATAATATTTTTTTTCCTTTTTTTTTTTCTAGTGATCTCCGTAATTTTATTTTTTTTTGTGTTTTTTTTCTAGTGATCTCCAGAATCATCTTTTGTTTTCTTTTTTTTTCTAGTTATCTCCATAATATATATATAATAGAGAGCACAAGGTCATTACAAAATAAAGAGGAAGGCAACGATGGAGAAACAGCTGGAATCGGTGAGGCCTTTGTACCCCAGGGCAGACATCAATTATTTGACTGTCAAAATTGGTAACCTAAGGAGTCCATGTAATAGAGAGCACAATACGTTTCAGGACTCCTGAGAGATCAGGAGTAGCAGCAGATGACATATATGTCCCGAGGCTGTGGTCTTATAACAGCTTGCATTTTTTGCCACACCACACCAAACCCAGGCCATCACTCTCAACACTTCCTTCCAGACTTCCTTCCATGCTGCTGTGGTGGGTGGGGTGGCTGTGGTGTTGGTGGAGGTGGTGAAGGAGCATAGTCCAACTCACAGAGGTGTGTTTGACGTGTGAGTTTGCCCCTCATCCCCTTGTTTAAGGCCTGCAGAATTATCTCCTCGCATATAGTGCGTTGGGCCTCCTCCATCTGTTGTAATTTACTGGCAGTGACGCATCCAAACGCCTCTTGGCCATCAGGGGCCGTGCTAATTGCCACAGTAGCATGTTTTAGGAAAGCAGCCATGGCCTCCTCCAGGTTCCTTGCCTTCCTGGTCCTTTTGGTTGGAGGGAGGAGGGGAGGAACCTGTGATTCTGTTAGGCTGCTTGCCACAGCCTCCTCCTGGTTGAGACTTTCCTGTGTATGAAAATGGTACATAGTTTTAGGTTTTTGGTCATCAATCACACACAATTTTGAGCTCCTGACTGTTGCAAATTGAATGTTAACAAATAGAAAAGACTATCATTCTGACCCCAGCATTTTTCATTCTTGTCCTAATCATTTTTGGCTACTACTGTCTATTGATATGTAAACCACTTTGTTAAATCAGAAATTTGTGATCAATAACATCTAGTTAACATCATTCAATTTTTGACAAGAAATATGTTCAACAATGCTATACCTGGGTCAAGCTGGCCTTCTCCACATCTTCTTCCTGGGTGGAAGGTCCAGGTTGGACCTCAGGAGCCTCAGCTGATGTGGAAGGAAGTATTGATATTGATGGCCTGGGTTCCGTCCGGTCGGACAAAAAATCTGCTGATGCTCCAGATCTCAGGGGATCCTGGACCTTCTTGCGCTCCCTATTATATGTGCTCCTCAGGCTACAAACTCTGGCCTTCAAATAGGTGATGTTTGCCGTGAGATACACAGGCTTCACTAATTCCAACAGTTTCTCCAGTGCTGCCTTCCTCTTTAGCTTGTTAGAATAGTCCCTGCATTGGAGTTGCCAACGACATGGCATCTCCCTGTTTTTGTCGATGAAGTTTGGCAGGAAATCAGGGGCTGTAAATTTATCAACCATTTTATCTGCAAGACACAACACAAGACAAACCCTAATGTCAGGCTAAACTCTCCTAATCTTGTCCCAATATAGGCCTCAATCCATAAGCAGTATAGGCCACTAACCACTGATGCTTCAAGTTACATTTGTACGATCGTCGCTAACGATCCTCCGTCCTCCACAAACAGATTGTACGTACGTTGCACGCATGTTATGCGTTATATACACTGCGCATACATGAAACTCTGCCCCTGTCCTTCTTTCTAGTGTCTTTCTAGTGTAGAGCCCCACCTCTTCTCTTTCGGGCAGTGGGAGAGCACATGGCGGAGACACGGCAGGTGTGTACTGAGAGCAGCAACGACAAAAGCCCGGAGCAAGGCAGTTCCAGATTCAGGAGGAGATATAAGGCCTCAAATATGTCCTTTGAAGAAATGGTGGAGATGGTCAACATCTTAAAGAGGACAGACTACGATGGAAGGCATGGATATTACAGAAACCCTAATGTGAGAAAGGCCAAGATCATGGCTAAAGTTGTCAGAAGTCTGCACAGGAATTTTGGGGTACGATGATCCAAGGAAACTCTGGTCAGACCTGAAATTGAGGGAGTAAGATCAGTATAGAAAAATCAGGAAAGTGCTGCAAAAAAGTAAGTATTTGTCATGTGTTCATATTATTATTATTACTTTTGTGCTGGTCCATGTGCTTTTCTTTACTGTTGTACAGTTTAAAATGCCAAGTTTGAGGTTTGTGGACACAGGAATCGTTCATATTAAACATCGTTCGTTCAACCACTAATACAACGTTTTTGGAAGATGCAGTTTAACTACATTTGTTCATGCCTATTTTGATTAAAATAAGTTTATTACATTGTTGTCTAGATGTGTTTGAAACTATAATGAAATGACAACTTGATTCAGTGTAAGGAGAGGACACTCAGCAGCTGTTTACACATCTGGACGCAGCAGCACTAGTGTGGGACACCATAACAACCTTGTTATGGTGTCCCACGCAGGTGCTCCAGTGGATACTAGGGGTCTCTCCATGTGTGAATCCTGCACAAAACAGGTAAGTATTCCAGCTTTTGAAAGTCAAAAAATCATGTCTTCAGGTTGGAACTCTGCCAAAACAGACTATTGGACGACACTTCCAAGCAATGTTTCATATTACTATTTCTACCCTAACATAGGGGTCTGCTAAGTATACCTTTTTTGTATTCACATAGGGGAGAAAAGAATAGGGACACCAGAAACCCCCACCGAATGAAGAAAGATAACTCACCACACAACATGAAGATGTGGATGCAGAGGTTCAGGAAGTGCTCGGTGAAGTGGTCAAAATGGTGTCAACAACAGGACAGTGTCTGAGACCACAGCTTCAGGTAATAGATGGATGCCTGCATATTTATAATACATGGTATTTTTTTTTATTTTTAGGTGCTGTGGATGTTGTGGAAGAAGAAACTCATTCAGCAGTGCAAGTGCACAAATACTCATCAGTGAGATCATGGTGGGAAATCGTGATTTGGAAAAGATGAAACAAAACATCCACAATGTTCAAAAAAAACTGAGCAACATTATCGATATATTATGCAAAATCTAAACCAAAAAGTTTTTTAAAGCTGTCAATATGCTGTACATGTTTTTACAGTTTTAAATGAATTGCAAAGCCAAATTTTTAAGATGCACACAGTGTGTCAACATGTGCTATCCCCCATCATGAGATAAAAATGTACGCGTTTTGTGGGTGCAACCCCTTCCTCTAAACTAAAGTAGATGAGAGGAAGGGGTTGCACCCCCGAAACACATCCATTGATCCCCCATGAAGAGAGCTAGCAGATGTTGACACACTGGGGCTTATATCAAAAAGGCAAAACCACTTGCAGTGCACTTACAGTGCAAAATGGATTTGCCTTTAGTAAATAACCCGCACTGTGCTGAAAAAATTGCCCAAATCAGGCCATTTTAGGGACTACAAACAATTAATTCTGAAGAGGATGATTATTTTTATCATTAATGCATTACATACATTAACAACAAGAACATTGTGTGTGTGTAGCAGACCCACAGCACAACATAATAGTTAGCTGAAGAAGAGATTGTCACCTCATGTATCAAGTAAGTTACGTTTGCACTATTGAAGAAAATGGCCAAAAATAAAAGGCCATTGGAGTACCTAGGAGATAGATAAGAAACACAAACAGTAATTCAAATGAAATATGAGTTTTGTTTAAAAAAAAAAAAAATTATACAGCTGCAAGATTTGCTTGTAAATCAATTGCCCCCCTACCCATGAAGTAATCAACAAAGTTTTGCCGGACTTTGCGGATGCTTTGGGGGGGCAAGCCAGGACGGCCGCTTTCGAGTGCCATCAGTGATGTAGGTTCTGCAGAAAAGTCGCAGCTGAGGCCAGATAGCTGGCTGCATTCTTGTGAAGGAAGTTGTGCAGAATGCAGCAGCTCAACACAATGTAATTCAGTTTGTATTCAGCCATGTTGATGGCCATAAGGAAAAGCCTGAACTGGCTGGCCATTATGCCAAAGGCATTCTCAACCACTCTTCTGGCACGGGCCAGCCGGTAATTAAAAACCCTCTGCTCTGGGGTCATGGTCCTCATGGGGAATGGCTTCATCAGATGTTCCCCCAGAGCAAAGGCCTCATCCGCCACAAGCACGAACTTGAGGCCCGCAACATTATCCTCTGGAGGTGGCAACACCAATGTGCCATTCTGGAGATGCCAGTAAAACTCCATCTGGGTGATAACTCCTCCAACAGATATATGGCCGTTCTTCCCTACATCCAGGTAGATGAATTCATAATTGGTCATCACCACTGCCAACATCACTATACTACTGAACCCCTTATAGTTAAAGTAGTACGAGTTAGGTGGTGGGACAATCCTGACATGCTTCCCATCGATAGCACCACCACAATTGGGAAAGTCCCACTGGTGGTGGAATTGGGAAGCCACAGTCTGCCATTCCTGTGGGTTGGAAGGAAACTGTGGAGTCAAACAAGAAAAAAAAATACTGCTTTTGCACATAACATTGCAAGTAGATTAGACACAAACATTCTTGGCCAACATAAGTATGACATTTGAAATGAGTATTTAAAGACAAAAGTATAAGGTCAACTTATCAGATTCCTCACCCCCTCTGGTGGCCCATTGGAAAAATGTTATGGTGGGGGGGATAGATGTTTTGGACAGGTAACCCTCTACGCTTCATTGAGAGCTGAATGCATAAATAATGTGTGTTACTTTGGCCAGCCCTTCCTTACTTAAACTATTGGCAGCCCACTGGACAGGTAAGAAGTTTCATAATCCAAAAAATATGAATACACACTGTCCAATTGCACGCTGCCTGAATTTAAGGACAACAATAACAATTGGACACATTTTAGGGGGTGTTTAGGGTAAGCACTATAATGGAGCTGACAAAATACATTGTTAAGTGACTAGGCTAGATGTGTATGGGCCCAGGATAGCATGCTGGGGAGGTTAGTGAAGGCAAATATGCATGAAGGACAAAAAGGGAGCATCAAAAGCTTACAGCATGCATGGGGCAAAGAGAACATTCACAGAATATAACAATCATGGTAATTATGGAATGATGAAATGGATACAATACATTAACAAACATTAAATACATAAAATGTGATGTTAAAGGATAAAGCTTACCCTAATATAGTCCTTCTGCAGGGCTTGAATGATGGCAGAACAGGTCTCTGGAATAATTATTCCCAGAGCCTGGGGGGTAGTCCCAGTTGTGAACGTCAAGTCCTGAAGACTTCTCCCAATCGCCAAGTACTGCAAGGTGGCGACGAGCCTTTGCTCGGGAGAGATGGTTTGCCACATGCAGGTGTCCTGCTTCATAATATAAGGGGACAGCAAAGCCAATAGACGGTGCAAGATGGGGTCCGTCATCCAGAGCTAATTCCTGAAATCATCAGGATTATTCTCCTGGAGCTCCCGCAGCAAATGCATATGACAGAATTGGCCACGATTAAGCAACCAATTCTTGGTCCAAGAACTCCTCCTCCCCATGTTCATGTACTGGACTTGGGTCAAAGCAATAACACCAAGCCCAACAACAGCATGATCTCTATAACGAGAACGCAACCACAACATGGCTAGAAAACAAATGGCTGCTCAGAACGAACTGACAGAACGCATTGAAAATCAGAAAGGACCTGAGAAGGATGACCTGAAAATCAGAAACGACCGGACAAGCACGCATTGAAAATCAGAAGCAAACTATAAATACAACGCACTGAAAGACAGAAACAAACTGACAAGCACGCACTGAAGAACAGATACGAACCGACAAGCACAACCTGAAAAGCAGAAACGAACTGAAAAGCACGAGGCTGAAAAGCACGAATCGTCACTCACCAAATTTCTACTAACACGAGATAAACACAAGATTAGCAGAAGGAGCCCAAAGGGTGGCACATGACTATTGAACTTCCTTTTTATCGGCTCATCGTACGTCTTGTACCTCACTAGGTTCGTAATTGTTGGCCAACATTTGTGTGACCATGTGTATGCAAGACAAGTTGGAGCCAACACCCTTCAAACAAAAATCCACGGTATTGTTGTGGGAAAGTCCTATCTTGTGTATGCGGCATTAGAGTAGATGAGCCATGGGGCCCATTCATTCTGGAATTTAGGCAGAGTCAGGTTTGCCTTGGCGAACAAGAATTCCATCTGCAGGTGTGATTAAGGAGTTGAGGGACTAGTTGAAGAGAAGGTGGCGAGATGAGATTCCAATTTCTTGTTATGGAAAGTCTAGCCACAATTAAGATGTAGGTGATGATAATATGGTGAGAATGATCCCATGTTCCATCCATCAAGCCTAGCACTGCTAGTTGGGGGGTGATTTTGGTAGAGTTGCCTGTGGTGTTAGTGATGAGAGCTTGAACAGATTACCAAAAGGGAAGGAACAGAGGGCAGGACCACCAGACATGTATTGTGGAGCCTATGTCTCCGAAGTTCTTCCAGCAAGCAGGTGAGCAGGATGATTCTTTGTGCTGTTTCCCAATGCAATATGCATATAGAGGCTTTCAGAGGCATGATGCAAGGTGCCAGGGTGTTAGGTTTGTTGGAGTGTATCCAGTTGGGAGGAGAGTAGTGGGACTGGGAGAGTTCGGAAGAGATATATCAGGTGAGACAAAAGAAACATTTTGGATAGTGCTATCCTCCCCACCCAGGAAGCTTGAGTGGATTTGAGGGTAGTGCAAATGTCCAACAGTTTCTTAACAAGTAATTTTTACGGAGAGTGTTGCAGGAGGGGACAGTTAACTGTATCCCTAGGTAAGTAAACATTGAGGCTGGGGCCCACGGAAACAGGGATAGACGAGTAATATTTGCTTTTGTACTTTAATCTAGACATATGCCCATGAAATTGGATTTGTAACAATTGATTTTGTATAAGGAAAGCTGGCCAAACTGTATCAGGAGGTCATGCAATGTTGGTAGGGAGTGAAGAGGATTAGTCAGAACTACAATGACATCATCCACGTATAGTCCTAGTTTGTGGGTAGTCTCTCCTATCTGTAGTCCTGATATCCTTGAGTGGGCTCTTATGGCTGCCGTGAGGGGTTCCATAACTAGAGCAAATATTAATGGGGAGAGGGGGCATCCCTGTCGCGTACCGTTTGAGATTGTGAAAGGGTCAGAAGTCATATCAGACATCCATACCCTCGCTGACTGGTGTGAGTATAGGGCTAGTATTGCAGTGTTGATGTTACCTTTAAATCCAAATTTTTGGAGGAAGTTGAGGTAGGACCAATGGACTCCTCAAACGCCTTCTCTGCATCCATAGATAGGAGCAGAGAAGGTCCAAGATTCTCCTAGTGCCATCAGACGTTTGGCATTTTGGGATAAAGCTGACCTGGTCTGCATGTATTAGCAAGGGGATATGTGAAGAGATACGGGAGGCTAGTATCTTTACGTACATTTTAAGGTCTGTGTTTAGGAGTGAGATAGGCCTGTAATTGGCTGGGTTGGGATATTGCCTGTCTGCATAATATGATTAAAGGATTTGCAGAGGTGTGGTGTCAGAATATATGAGTATGTTTTAAAGTATTCATTACAAAAGCCATCAGGTCTTGGGCCTTATGTGCGGGTAGTGAGCGGATCGTTTTTAGAATTGCAGGCGGAGATAATGGAGCATTAAGAGCTGCTAATTGGTCGGGCATGCATGAGGGTAGGTAGTCGGAATGGACCCAGGAACTGGGAAATACGGGTTTAATTTAATATAGTGTTCACATTGCAAGCAAAATAAGTCTCCTACTCCTGGTTGATCTTTTCCTGACACTTAGGATGGGATAAAAGGGAGCTGTTCATGCGCCAGATGGTGTACTGTTTGTGAGGCCAGTTAATCGAAATGGTGATCATAACCGATGCATGGTCCGACCAAGTTATTAAGCCTATAATTGCTTGGGATATGGTTTGCAAGGTATTTTTATGTAGCAGGAAAAGGTAAATTCTAGAGTATGATTTTTGTGCAGCCGAATAGAAGGTAAAGTCCCTTTCCGTCCTGTAGAAGCACCACCAGGGATCATAAAGTTCTTCTAGTTGTGTGAGTGTGGAAAGGGCCGTGGATCTTCGGTTAGAGGAATCAAGTGCATTATCAATCGTGTCATTAAAGTCTCCACATAAAATTATGCGTTCTTTTGGGTAATGCTACAACGTGTTCATTATTGTCTTAAATAATTGTTTTTGGTGAGCATATATGTTAGCTATAGCATATGGTGTATTGTCAAAAAGGGCGTCTAGAATTAGGTATCTACCACATGGATCAGCTTCCAGGTGGCGAAGCTGGAAAGATAGGGATTTACGTATAGCAATCATGACACCCTGGATTTTTTTGGTAGCATGTGCAAAATAGATATGGGGATAGAGGGGGGACTTTATCTTGCATAATGTGCGTTTCTTGGACACATAGTATGTCTGATTTTTGAGTGATGGCTTCTTGCCATAGTCGAGACATTTTGTAAGGTCTATAAGGGCCATTTGCGTTGATAGTGGTAATATGGATGGACATAGCAAATAGTGAGAGTGTCGCTAGAAAGGTGCAAAATTCAGGAGGTAAGGATTGTAGGTGCATGGAAGGGTAAGGACCTATCATAAACAGTAGAATGTGCCTAAACAAATGCAGGAAAAAATTAAAAACAGTTGCAATGAGTATAGGCTGTGTGCGTAGCACACTTCGTGTCAGGGGTGTGTGATAACCAGAACTGGATCAAATAGATGAACAGGTTATAACATTTTGGCCCACGTTCTGGGCCTCAGATCAAGTGGGAAATAAAGAGCTAGACAGGTTGTTTGAGGGGGGAGTAGGCGGACCTTTCAGTCATGAAAACATCAGGTGGGATTTGTGGTTGCTATGTAGCATATCTCTCAGGATTTCTGGATTACATTGTTACTTGGATTACCTGAACGTGCTGAAGGTGTTAAGCCCTGGTTGTGGAGCATCTTGTAACCATCTTTAGGAGATATGATGGTAATTGTGACCAGCAATTTGGTAGGAAAGCCCCATTTGTAAAAAATATTGTGGTCCCTTAGAAGCGCAGTAATGGTGGTATATTTTTTTCTCATTTTTGATGTTGCTGCAGAGATATCTTGGGCAATCCCGGCATATGGGGGGGGGATAGTGCACGTGAGGATCTGGCCCTCACCAGGCATTCTTTGATATGGTAGAAGTGGATCCGCTTTATCACTTCTCTAGGGACTGTGTCAGGCAGGTGCGGTTGTTTGGGGATCATGTGTGCTCTATCCATCAGTAAATCTCTAGGTGTGAGATCTGGGATAAACATTAGGAATAGCTGCTGCAAATAAGGTATGAGATCTTGTGGCTTAACAGCTTCAGGAATACCATTTATTTTTAAACTAATATGGCGGGAGCGATCCTCTAAGTCTGCAACTTTCAGTTGTATATTACGGATCATATCCCCCTGTTCCTCATGAGCATCCACCATTTCATCGTGTGTTTTTATGATCACTCCTAGTTGGGATTCTAGGTGATCTGTGCGATCTTCAATGCCATCTATTCTGTGAGTAAGGTGGGACACCGAGGAGCGTAGCTCAGAATGCAGACTAGCTTGAAGGGACAGTAACATAGCTTTAATGGTGTTTTCAGAAGCAGGGGCATCTGATGCAGGGAAGGCAGCTAGGGGTGCTGTGTGCTCTGCTGGTGAGTCTGCTGATGACTCAGGCTTGTCTGCCCAGTGATGTTTCTTTGCTGAGGGAAGTTTCTGTGGAGAGTGCGCAGGGGATTCTGCAGCTCTCTTATCTCTGTCAGAAGCTGGAGAGAGGTTATGCTGTTGTGAGGAGAGAGAGAGATGTCAGAGAGATTGTCAGGGGCTGTGGCAGGTAATGGCAGTATATGTGGTGGAGGAGGAGAGCAGCCTCTCTCGCGGGCACCATCTTGAGCCTGCTTGCTCACTGACTGCATGAAGAAATCTGTCAGGCAGTGAGGTCCCGTGCCTGATTTCTTCTACGTGTGATAGCCTGGCTGTTCCCCGATGTCTATGTTCCCATTTGGGGCTTTTAGCGGGCATCTAGTGTGCTGAGAGCTGCATTGGAGACCTGGTGTGGTGGGGAGAACAAGAGCCGAGTGGCTTGGACATGCCCCCCCCAAATAGCCCCACTTTATTCCCAATGGGGTAGTTGTAATAGGTTTTCAAAATACCAGTCCCTGTAGCAGGTACAAAAGTTACACTGTGTATCAGTGTGTGTCAGATGCTGGCACATCCCCAAATTCCTGTATTTAAAGTCTAGAGAGCAGGAGTTCCTTAATGCACCTGGAGGTGCAGAGGCCATGTGTACTGCCTTGTAAAGCACAATATAACATCTGCTGTCAGTGACAATGGAAGACAAATGACAGATATTCAGCTACTGAAAGGTTTTATGATTTGCATGGTTGATCAGCCAATTTGGCCAAGACTGCAGGGAGAAAACAAAGGTTGCCTTAGAAAAGGGACAATGGCCCTGGAAGACACTCAATGACAAAACATGTAGGGCAGGGTTAGAGTTGATGTCACCAAGCACGTTGTAATCGCCCTTGAGGCTTGCGGCTTTGGTTTCCGAGCCGGAGGCAAGATACCTCTTCTTATAAGCTGATACAGTATACTTGTGTCAGTGGAGACACTGGAAAATATGAGGGTTTTTTTTTACAATATTTTAAATAAAATATTTTAGACGGGGTCATGCTATGAGAGCTTCTTTTCTATTTCCCTCCTTATGAGGTAATCAGAGCCTCATAAGGAAGCCATGGACTGCTGCTTCTAGTCAGGAGTGCGCTTTGCTGCTGGTTTATAACTTTACTAGCATTGGGCTCTGGTGAGTTACCCAGTACTCATGGTGGTAGAGAGAACTTTTTGGTGATAAAAAGTATACGCTCACAGTGGATTTCATGGGATACGTACTGTATATGGACTTTACACTATTACTATGGACTTTTTTCTTCAGAGCATAATATATGTTGACCCATTGAATTGTGAACAGACATTTATTGATGACATTTTTTGAACATTATGTGTTCATGAATTTTACACTTTTTTTTTCACTTTGCACTTCATGTTTGCACTGTTGGTATTTTTGCACTATTTTGGGCACTTTATAACTGCACTGTCTTTTTTAAAATGTATACATCTTAGTGATATAGTTATCATTTGGACAGCTGCTGATTCTCATTCCAGAGACTGTGGCACAATTCAAAAACACTATCCAGTGTGGTCTTCTTTCAGGTCTGCTGTAAATAGGATAATGCATTACAAGGGTTTCCAAGTGTGCTAGAATTCTCTTTAAACCCATGTAACTCAATCGGTCACCAAGTGCTAAAAGGGTGAGGGGAGAATCTGTGTAGTGAGCAGAAGAAAAGTGTGCTGCAGAACGGCATGCGAACAATGTGTTTTAGCACTGTGGCTAGTGATGGGGCAATGGGAAATATCTGAAAATAGCTGTGGGTTAGGATCCTCTAAAGTAGTGGTTCTCAAGCAATGGTACATGCATCCCAAATGGGAGGTACTTTTTGAGAGTTTAGGGGATATTTCTGCTTCCTATATTAACCACTTGCCGCCCGCCATATAACAAAATGACGTCGGCAAAGTGGTTGCGATATCCTGACCGGACGTCATATGATTAGGATATGAAGCTGCTGCGTGCCCCCGGGGGTGCGCATCACAGTGATCGTTGTTGCTGTGTGTCAGTCTGAAACACTGCAACTCCGATCTAGGTAAAGAGTGTCTGACAGAAACTCTTTACCACGTGATCAGCCGTGTCCAAACACGGCTGATCACGATGTAAATAGGAAGAGCCATTGATCGACATTTCCTCACTTGCATCTGAGAGATGCGAGTAGTGGAAAGCCGATTGGCTGCTCTCCTGACAGGGGGGTCTGTGCTGATTGTTTGTCAGTGCAGCCCCCCCTCGGATGCCCACCCAGGACCACCAGGATGCCACCCAGAACCACCAGGACCACCACCACACTGGACCACCAGGTATGCCACCCTAGGCCACCAGGGAAATGTCAATCAGTGCCCAGGCAGCTGCCAATCAGTGCCATATAAAAATGCCTGCCAGTGCCATTGATGCCTATCAGTGAAATCCAGTGCCAGTGCCAGCCATCAGTGCCCATCAGTGCCACCTTTCAGTGCTGCCTATCAGTGCCCATCAGTGCCCAGCAGTGCCGTCTATCAGTGCCACCCATAAGTATCCATCAGTGCAGCCTTTCAGTGCCCATCAGTGTCACCTATCAGTGCCCACCAGTGCCCATCAGTGCCGCCTATCAATGCCCATCAGTGCTGCCTATCAGTGCCCATCAGTGCCGCCTATCAGTGCCCATCAGTGCCACCTCATCAGTGCCACCTTATCAGTGCCCATCAGTGCAGCTTATCAGTGCCCATCAATGAAGGAGAAAACTTACTTGTTTACAAAATTTTATAACAAAAACAAAGAAAAACGTTTTTTCCCACAATTTTTAGTCTATTTTCATTTAGTGAAAAATAAAAACCGCAGAGGTGATCAAATAGCACCAAAAGAAAGTTCTATTTGTGGGAACAAAATGATACAAATTTTGTTTGGGTACAGTGTAGCATGACTGCGCAATTGTCATTTAAAAAGTGACAGCACTGAAAGCTGAAAATTGGCCTGGGCAGGAAGGTGCGAAAGTGCCCTGTACTGAAGTGGTTAAATTAATCATAACAGTTTAACATTTGAGAAAGTACATTGACAAAAAGAATATCAATATGCATCTTTAGATATTTCAAAACAGAATGCATTAATACAATTAGGGGACAATGGTAATAAATGTTCCTCTGTTAACGTGATTGCACATTTTAGTGACTGGCCTCAGGTGATACACAGATATAAAACAAATCTTCTTAGGTAAGGTATGCCTGTGTATCTGCACTCTTCTCTTCTCTACATCCATTCACAGTCCAGAATTTACAAAGCTTGTCTGAGCTATCAGAGAAAATGGGCTGAAACCTGAAGTTACACTCTGCAGGGCTCAGTAAAGAGATCTCTGAGAGCTGATTGGTGGGAAGGGACACCCCCCCCACACACACACACACTTCACACAGCACATAGGAACAGAGCTGAGGCTGTCAATCAACCATTTTTTTCTTGGTTTCAGGAAAAATTGTGATTCATCCTGATAGAGGAACGAAACAGCAGACAGAAATGACGCTTTGTGCTCTTAATTGAGACAAGTACACACTATACAGGTATGTGCTTTGTTCATATTTCATGTCTGAGGTTTACAACCATTTTAAAGAGTGCTATAAAATTGTCATTTTGTCATTGATTTTCAAGCACAGCAAAATGCATTAACAAGTACAAACACTCAGTAGGACCTGATTACACCAACACCGCACAGCATGTGCCTCACTCAAGCATGGACAGGAGAGTATACAAATTTAGGGGGGAGGGGCGTTGCCAGGAGACAGGGGTTAATAAAGCGTAAGTTACAAAAGCATAATTATCCTTCAAGCCAGTGGAATATTACCTCTAGAGGTATATAGTAAGAGGTCTTTCTGAACAATTTTTTCAGTTCAGTACTTAGATGCTTACTTTTTGTTCCTCTCACTGACACTACAATCTCATCTAAATAAACATCACATGATTGTAATTTAATTATTATTTTCCAATTGTAACAGTGGCACTGAAGAATGATTGTTCCAGAGGGAAGTAGAGAGTAAAATGCATTTTGAAATTCAATCAACCAACCAAGCCATGTTAAGATCCACATGGAAAATAATTAACCACAAAATATTATTAAGATAAATGTGAAGATACCGGAGAGCAAATAATGAATAGAGATAAGAGATTTAAGTTTAAGGTTGTACTGGAATTAGACTTTTTTGCTGTTTCAAAGAGGGAACAAAATAAGCTTCTCAAGACACACTAGACTATAGCAAACAAATGGGGGAATTAAGTAGAGAAAACCTACTCCCCCGCCCCCCAGTTTTTATTTTTATTCATAAATTGCTTAATTTATCCCATGCTACTCACACATCCTCCTAGGGCACTGGAGATGATTAAATTAATTTTTAGGAGGGATACCATATTATTGGGCTCTTCCAGTAATGGATGAGCCCATGTGCCTTACATTGAGGGTCACTGTCACCTAGGAGGAAACCTATATTCATTTTTAATAAATCTTTCTTACAAAATGTTAAAGAAAGAAACAAAATGTACAAAGTACAAAAGGAAAAAAAATAATCATTTTAGCAAGTATAAAAACGATCTTCATTTGAAGTCTCTCTGCTCTATGTTATTTTCTAGATATGTGCGGCAATGGTGATTGCAAAAGCAAACAAAAATATATAAAGTCCAAAGTGACAATCCCAGTTCCATAGATACGTTATTTATGGGTGTTTAACAACCTTGTTGTATGGAGTGTTCTGATATTTTGTTAACAACTTTGCTGCAATAATTCTATATACATATATAATTGTATATGTTAAAACTACTTTATGTTAACTTATATAGTAGACATGGTTCTCCTGAAGAAGCGGTGCTAACCGCGAAACCGGTCAAGAATTAAAGTTGTATACATACTTGCCATCCAAGATTGTGCGGAATCTACTGGCTCAGACTATGTGGTATCTCCTATTTTATGGTTATATGTAGTGTTGTTGTTTAGAATCGCAATTGTATGCGAATTGCATTTTTATGAATAGTTTTTTCTATTAAAAGTGAATTTTTACAAAAAACTTTATTGTTTTTCTGTTTCATATCCATTATTGTATACTGATATTGAGTACCGTAATAGTCCCCTCTCTTTTTCCTGTTGGGGGTTGAGACGCTAGCTGACAGTAGCAGCAACTGCAGCTACCGCTCTACCCTCTTACTTTCCTTGTCATCAGGAAGATGTGTGACATCCTATTTGGTATACCCAGAATGAGGCGTGGATTGCACACCACCGCACTTCCGATATATCCACCCGCACATGCTGTAGACACCTCAGTGCTGGGCATAGCACAGTCACATGTGAGTGCAAAATCTTTTGTTGCCTTTTTATACATTTTTCTTTAAAACTTGCTACATCATAAGAGTTATTTTTGTTTGTCCTTGGTGGAGTCTGTTCCCTTATCCTCAGCCGCCATCTGGAGGGGGTTACGCAGCAGAGAGATACCTACCAAGGATTCCTCTGGTCCATTCAATCTAAGCGCATTTTGACCTACTGTAAAAAGTGGTCAGACACCTTTGGTGAGTTGCCATCTACCTCATGAGCACTCGTGTTGAAGCTTTTATTTGAAGAAACATCAAACCAGAAGATTTTATTTATCTATGGTGTTGGGATTTTCACTTTGGACTTTACATATTTATTTGTTTTTGCAATCACCATTTGCCTTTTCACTTTTATTTTCAACTCACTTTTTATCACACCAGCTTTGACCATACTTTTCTTTTAAAGATTCTCTGTCACTAAAACTAAAATAAAGGGCTCCATGCAAAGAAAAAATTAGATACTCACCTCTCCTGATGCCTGCATTACTGGCCACTGCAGTAGTAAGGAGAAATTGCGTGCTAAAGACTCCTCAGAAACCAACACTTGACAATTTTCTGGTCTCCTGCTGCGTGGTGTGGTTCCTTCCACCAACTTCTATGTTACCATAGGATACAGTAGGGACATAGCGGGCAGAAAATAGAACCACTGAGAGCGGGGGGGGGGACCAAGAATCTGACGCACCTGGAAGTTTTGGTTTCTGGAGTGTGTTCAGCAGAAAATCTCTCCTCACTACTGCACACATCAACTTGTCTGCAAGGGACTCTTAAATTTAGGTTTTCGTTTTTTGTGACAGAGTCACTTTAATTACTAAAGGCTTTGTTGGGTTGTATATGATATAAAACTTTTGCTTTTAAATAAAACCACAAGATTTGAATGGAGGAGAAGATTCGGATGCCGCACACCGGATGTAGTCAAAAAATTTTCACTTTATTGAAAAAATGGGATCATCAAAATAACAAGACTGTCATGCAGAAAGTACAGATAAGCTGACGCGTTTCGCACTCAGGACTGAGTGCTTACTCATAAGCTGAGTGCGAAACGCGTCAGCTTATCTGTACTTTCTGCATGACAGTCTTGTTATTTTGATGATCCCATTTTTTCAATAAAGTGAAAATTTTTTGACTACATCCGGTGTGCGGCATCCGAATCTTCTCCTCCATTCAAGCCTGCTTTGCCTAGCATTCAGCCAGCACCTGGAGCTCTTCTGCTCTGAAACTTCTACTTACACCTGGGTCAGTGTCAGCCTGAGCGGTGAAAACACTTTCTTTGCTTGTCTGCATCTAAAAAAAAAAAAAAAAAACCACAAGATTCACAACTTTCTGTTGTGCTAGCAGAATGAGATAATGAGCCAATTATTCTCCAGGTAATTTCAGGAAAGCCAAGTTTGAGTTTTTAGAGCCAAGTTAATTTTGCTGGCTTTACGGATGCAAATTTACAGAATTTGTAGAATACAACATTCTCATAAAACAAGGTAGGAAATGTATTTTACTGATAACTAATTTTTCAGACAGTAAACAGACTCAGAGGTGAATTTAATTTTTCAATCAATTTCTTTTAGACTACAGAGGGTTTTCATCCTAGATCTGTTTCCATCTCGTTGATAGTTTATAAAACACAATAAAAGCTTTTTAAAATTAGATACATTGGAAAGCTTTTAGACTGTTTTTCTCTGTATGAGTAGATTGAAAATTAACACAGTAATGCCCCATACACACAGTAGGACATTGATCGGACATTCCGACAACAAAATCCTAGGATTTTTTCCGACGGATGTTGGCTCAAACTTGTTCTGCGTACACACGGTTGCACAAAGTTGTCGGAATTTCCGATCGCCAAGAACGCGGTGACGTAAACCACGTACGACAAGACTAGAAAAGGCCAGTTCAGAACCAAGCGCAGCACCCTTTGGGCTCCTTTTGCTAATCTCGTGTTAGTAAAAGTTTGGTGAGAGACGATTCGCGCTTTTTCAGACTCGTGGTTTTCAGATCATTTTCTGCTGTTCAGTTTGTGCTTGTGGGTTTGTATCTGCTCTTCAGTGCGTGCAAGCAAGCTACACGTGACTTGTCATTGTGTTCTTGTTCGTTCGTTACTGTTTTTCAGGTCGCTCTTCACAGGCCTTGCTGTTCTTCAGTGCGTTCTGTTACTTCGATCTGAGCAGCCGACCGTTTTCTATCCATGTTGCGTATACGTACTCCTCGTAGAGTTCGTGTTGTGCGGGGGCTTGGTGTTGGGGTCCTGACCTTGACACAAGTCCAGTCCATGAACAGGGTGGGGAGAAGTTCATGGACCAAGAATTGGTTGCTTCAGCGTGACCAGTTCTGTCATATGCCTTTGCTCCGTGAGATCTGTGAGAATAATCCTGATGATTTCAGGAACTTTCTCCGGATGACGGACCCCGTATTTCACCATTTGTTGGCTTTGCTGATCCCCTATATCAGCAGGCAGGATACCTGCATGAGGCAAGCCATCACTCCGGAGCAGAGGCTCGTCGCCACCCTGCGGTACTTGGCGACGGGGAGAAGCCTGCAGGACTTGAAGTTCTCGACAGGCATCTCCCCCCAGGCTCTGGGAATCATTATCCCAGAGACCTGTTCTGCCATCATCCAGGTCTTGCAGAAGGAGTATATGAAGGTAAGATTTTTATCCTTTAATATCACATTTTATTGTATTCAATGTTTGCTAATATATTGTATTACTTTCCTCATTCCCTAATTACCATGATTGTAATGCTGTGAATGTCCCCTTTGTTCTCATGCATGCTGGATTTTTATGTACTTTTTTTTTGGTCCTTCATAGTTATTTGCCTTCACTTACCTCTCCAGCATGGTCTCCTGGCCCTATATTCACCTCATGTAGTCACTTAACAATGTATTTTATCAGCTTCATAGTAGTGCTTTACCCCAAACACCCCCTAAAATGTTTTTAAATGTGATTTGTGCTTTAAATTCAGGCAGAGTACCAGAGGCTTTTTTTGGGGGTCCCCAAATCATTTGAAAGCCTCCCTCCCCCCAGCTGCTAAGTCAGCTGATACCAATTCTCTATCTATCCTCAATCATCTATCTGCTGACTTTGCCAAACCCATACACACTATACCCATCTCGTCTGTGCTCAGATTTATGGATGAATTCCCCAAAGCATGTAGTGCAAGGGCCTGCCTGTATGCTTTCAAATGGTACTGTTTCAAGTTTTTGTATCCTATTATGATCTTGATAGGTAATAGCAGAATGTCCAAATGTGCTCAAATGTGTACAGTGTGTATTTATATCTTTGTATTATGACATTTCTTACCTGTCCAGTGGGCTGCCAATAGTGTAACTAAGGAGGGGCTGTTCCAAGTAATACACATTATTTAGGCATTCATCTCTCAATGAAGTGGAGAGGGTTACCTGTCCAAGGGCTCCACCGCCCTATAATGTTAGAAATGGCCCATGACAGGGGGGAGGGGGAATATGATAGGTGTACCTTATACTTTGGTCTTTATAAATTCCCATAAATCAATGTTATCTTGATGTTGGCCAAGAATGTTTGTGTCTAATCTGCTTTCCATGTTTATGTGCAAAAAGCCTAATTTTTTTTGTTTTCCTCAACAGTTTCCTTCCATGCCATAGGAATGGCAGACTGTGGCCTCCCACTTTGCCCAGCGATGGGACTTTCCTATTTGCGGAGGGGCAATTGATGGGAAATACGTCCACATCATCCCACCACCCAACTCGGGGTTGTACTATTATAATTATAAGGAGTTCAATAGTATTGTGATGTCGTCGGTGTGTCGGCTACTTATGAGTTCCTGTATGTGGACGTGGGGAAGAATGGATGGATGTCCGATGGTGGAGTCATCGCCCAGACTGAGTTCTACAGGCGTCTCCAGAATGGCATCTTGGACTTGCCACCTCCAGAAGACAATGTGGAAGGACTCCCATTCGTCTTCATTGCGAATGAAGCCTTTGCGCTGGGGGACCATCTTATGCGGCCATTCCCGATGAGAGGGAACAGAGGGTTTTTAATTACCAGCTGGCCAGAGCCAGAAGAGTGGTGGAAAACATGTTTGGAATCATGGCCAGCTGGTTCCGCCTACTTCTTACACCCATACATATGGCGGAGTATAAACTGAATCACATTATCCTGGCGTGCTGTGTTCTACACAACTTTTTACGGTAACATTCTGCCAACTGTGCTGGCTCAGTTGGGCCTGAAGCCGGAATTCAAAATGAAAAAGCCCTGATGGCGCTTGAAAGTGGCCGTCCTGGCTTGCCCTCCCTGAGTGCCCGTGATGTCCGGCTAAGATACCTGGAATTCTTTGTGGGTAGGGGGGCTATCAATGTGCCAGACAACGTGTGAAACCTTTATCAAATAAAAAAAACATTAAGCAAATCTTTGGTGACATTTACTGCTTGTGTTTGTTTTAGCTGACCCTGACAGAAATGTGTGGAGTCCTGAAAATGGCGTGATTGTGTAACCTTACAAAGCACTGTTGGGTGTTATTTACTAAAGGCAAAGACACTTTGCACTACAAGTGCACTTGAAACTGCACTTGTAGTGCAAAGTGGATTTGCCCTTAGGAAATAACCCCCATTGTCACAGAAAGCAGCAATTAGAGCACCGCAAAAGTGTTGAAACGTTGAGACAATTATCCACACATTCTTGATTAACAATCTTTTTAATACCTGCACAATCACATGTGCATTTAGAAAAGGTTTTTAAAACAAACCAACATGTTTGTTGTATAACAATTTTTGGGGTGGCATTAGAAAAAGTAGAAATGTCCATTTAAGATAAAACAGGCATGTTTCAAACCAACAAGAAAGACACAAATCTTGAACTTACAAAGTTCACTTTTGGTAGAACTTGAAGGCAATATCAGACATGAGTATTTAGGAACTGTGTTTGATATTGCGTTCAGATGGGGTGAAGTCACCCCAGGAAAAGCCAAATTTGGAAGATGCACAGCAATTTATGAATGTCAACATGTGCTAGGTGCCATCATGGGGGATCAAGGGACATGTTTTGGGGGAGCAACCCCTTCCTCTCAGCTACTTTATTATTGAGGAAGGGGTTGCACCCCCAAAACGCGTCCATTGATCTCCCGTGATGGCAGATAGCACATGTTGACACACTGTGTGCCTCTTCAAAATTTGGCTTTTCTACAATTCGACAAAAAAATTTAAAAATTATAGCACACCATAAAAGAAAGGGATTTGGAGGGGTTTTAAACTCTCCCCAAAACATCAATGATGTTCTTATTTTTTAGAATAACATCATTGATGTTTTTCTTGATATTTTCCAATACAACATTACACCCCATGATCTCCCCAATCAGGATCTGTGCACTTTCTGAGGTGAAATGCCCTGGATCCACAACATCACGATCACCTAAAAAGATAGAAACAAAAAAAAACATGTATTATAAATATGCTGGCATCCATCTCTTACCTGAGCCTGTGGTCGCAGACACTCACCTGTTGTGGTGACTAGTTCCACCACGTCTTCCTCCTCCTGCTCTTCTTGTCTTTGGGGGATTTCCCCTTCTTCCAGAGGTGGGGGGTCTCTGGTCTCCTCGGATGAGGGGTGTCCTCCGAGTCTTTTCTCCCCTATGTAAAAAAAAAATGGTATACTTAGCACACAGATATTTGATGGCAGAACTATAAATATGAAACATTGCTTGGAATGGGGTACAATTGTCTGTTTTGGGAGAGTTCCAAGATGTAGAATTTTGAGTGTCCTTTGTCAAGCTTCAATACTTTACCTGTTTTGTCCAAGCTTCACAGATGGAGACACCCCTATAGTATACACTGGGGCACCTGTGTGGGCTCCCTAATAAAAAAGGTGTTCTTGTGTCCCACACTAGTGCTCCAGTGTCCAGATGTGAAAACTGCTGCTGAGTGTCCTCTCCTTACACAGAATCGAGTTTGCATTTCATTCTAGTAACAAACCCATCTACACAACCAAATTATTTTCATACAAGTAGGCCCTAAAAAATGTGGGCAAATGCATATGGACAAAAAAATGGTGTTTTATAGGCCGAAAGAAAAATGTTTGATACGAACGAATAATGTGCCCATGAACATGAAAGTTGCCATTTTAAACTGTAAAACAGTTAAGAAAAGCACATGGAGCAGCACGAACGTAATAACACAAAAAGAATAGGAACACAGGACAACTACTTACTTTTTTGCAGCACTCTCCAGATCTTTCTGTACTGCTAGTGTTCTCTTAATTTCAGGTCCGACCACCGCTTCCTGAGCTGATCTTTCGATCGGCATACCCCGAAATTCCGGTGCAGACTTTTGACCACTTTCGCCATTATCTTGGCCTTTCGGACATTGGGGTTGGGGTAAGGTCCATACTTTCCATCATAGTCGGCCCTCGACCATCTCTAACATCTCCCCAAAGGAAATATTTGATGCCTTAAATCGTCTCCTTCTGGATCGGGACGTTTCTGCCTCCGGGCTTTCCTCCTCCTCCTCCTCCTCCTCGTTGGTGTAAATATCAGACATCTGCTCTGACTCCGCCATGTGCTCTTCCCCACTGCGCTGAACAAAAAGGGGTGGGGAATAGACTAGAAAGAACATCAGGGGTGGGCAGAGTTACACGCATGCGCAGTGTGTAAAAAGCGTAACACGCGTGCGTAGTACATACGAGTATCGGAGGCGCCGATCGTGATAACGAAGGTAAGATCTAAACTTGGGCCTATACTGCTTCTAGATTGAGGCCTATATTGTAACAAGATTAGGAGAGTTTTGCCTGACATTAGGGTTTGTCTTGTGTTGTGTCTTGCAGTGAAAATGGATATCTTGAAAGATAACGACTTTATGGCAATCTTCATTGATATGTTCAGGGAGCTGCCTTGTCTATGGGAGATAAACCACTCGAATATAAGAACCAAACAAAGACGAAGGCAGCACTGGATCAATTGCTGGAATTTGTAAAGACGGTGATCCCCATGGCAGACATCACCTATTTGAAGATCCTAATTGGTGGCCTGAGGAGCACTTATCTAAGGGAGCACAAGAAAGTCCAGGATTCCCAGAGATCCGGAGCTGCAGATGACATTTATGTCCCCAGGCTCTGGTACTATGACAGATTGCATTTTCTGGCAGGTCAGACTGAACCCAGGTCATCACTCTCCAGTCTTCCTTCCAGGCTTCCTTCCCCCCCAGCTGAGGCTTCTGACGCCCAACCTGGGCCTTTCAGGCAGCAACATGTGGAGGAGCCCAGCTGAGCCAGGTATAGCATTCCTCTAAATATTTCTGCTTGTCCAATCAATGATGTTAACTAGATGTTAGTTTGGAGTACTAATTTATGATTGTGCTTGATGATGCAAAAACTAAAACCATGTCCCTTTTTCATACACAGGGAAGTCTCAGCCAGGAGGTGGCCGGGCCAAGCAGGCTGCCTGATACCCAGGTCCCTCCCCTACACCTTCAAAGACAAAGTGGCAGGAAGAGGAGTACCCTGGAGGAGGCTGCCATAGGTCTCTTTTGGAAGGCTACAGAGGCCCTGAGAACCACCCCACACTGTGGAGGAGGACTTTGCTTGCATAACTGCCTGCAAAATGCTGCAGATGGAGGAGGGCCAACGACTCCTGTGTGAGTCCTTAATTTTGGAAGCTCTCAATAAGGGTTGAGGGGCCAAATAACATGTGCTACCCACATTTGTGACCTCACACATAGTCCTCCTCCTCCTCCAGGTCCTACTACTCCTCCTCCTCCTCCTCCAGGTCCTACTCCTCCTCCTGCCACATCTCAAACACCAGAGCCACAGCCGGGAAGGAAGCATGGAAAGAAGACCAGAAAGTGATGACCCTGGGTTCAGTCTGGTCTGGCAAAAGATGCAGCCTCTTGTAGTACCACAGCCTGGGGACACAGATGTCATCTGCTGCTTTCATAATCTCTGGGACTTCTGGAACAGACTGCACTCCCTTAGATAAGGACTCCTCAGGCCACCAATTTTGATGTTAATTAATTGATGTCTGCCCTGGGGTCTAAGGCTTCACCAATTTCTGCTGTTTCTCCAGTGTTACCTCCCTCTTTGTTTGGTTCTGAGCCCTTAATAAAGGATTTTTTGTTTCAATTATACTTGCCTATGTGTGTTTTCCTTAAAAAAGGACAGTTGGTTTGTGAGGAGGCAGGTACATTTCAAAAATACTATGTGGAATTAACAAGGGACACCAACACCAAGCAACCTTCTTGAGATTAAATAATATAAGATATCAATGGTGTTGTGGAAATTTGACACACAAAACACACACAAAAATATTAGGGAGTAAAACTAACCAAAAAATATCAGCCTTGAAAAAAATACAAACCCCCCCAAAAAAAAAAAAACAGCCTTAAAAAAAAAAAAAAAAAAAAAGAAAACAACCCAAAAATTATTTTGTCAGATGTGACAAATCAAAATATATTGAGGGAATCCCGATAAATAATAAAGAAAAAAGTTTGAGAGAAGTCTGTGTGAATATGAGCAGCAAAACTACTTCATTCTTCTCACATTATAAAGAAGAAGAGAGTGCGCTGTATTAAACCATTTTTTACATTGCACCTTGACGAAAGTGCTGTATCCATTGCGAACGCTAATTTTACCAGACCGAGCTGTTCCGTCTCGGAATTTCTTCTGAGCATGCGTGGCACTTTGTGCGCCGAAACTGGCCACACACGGTCTGAATTGATGCGTTCGGATTTTGTTGTCGGAAAATTTTATAGCCTGCTCTCAAACTTTGTGTGTCGGAAAATCCGATGGAAAATGTCCGCTGGAGCCCACAAATGTCCGACAACGCGCTCCGATCGGACATTTTCCATCGGAAAATCCGACCGTGTGTACGGGGCATTACACATTTTTGTAAAATATTCTTGTATCATAATAGTCTGTCAAATAGTAAATATGTCAGTGTCTTTTAAACTGTAATTCCACTTCTTCATGTTGGTTATACAGCATATATATTTAAAATGTATGTAATGAAATTTTAGTTTTAGTTTTAAAAACAGTGGGGAAGGGATAGACCCTTTGTTAGGTTTTTATTGCTGTCTGTGTCTGTGCTGGGGAGAGTCAACCCTCTATTTGCCCTGATGATAATTTTGATATAAAGTGAGGGGAAATCCAAAAATTATGAATGAGCTGTAAGGGAAATACCTGTTTCTGTGAAAACTCTCTAAGGCTTAGTTTACAATTGCAGTTGGGAGGTGGTAAAACAAGTGGTTGAGCTGTTTTACCACCATCCAACATCTCTCCCTAAGCTACAAAAGCTATACAGGCATTGATGATTTGCATAGCAGCTCTAGCCCCCTTTGCATCACAGCCCCCAGCAGCTCTGACCCCCCCCGTCCCATCACAGCCCCCTGCAGCTCTGGCCCCCCTTCCCATCACAGCCCCCTGCAGCTCTGACCCCCCCCCTCCTTCCCATCACAGCCACCTGCAGCTTTGACCCCCCTTCCCATCACAGCCCCCTGCAGCTCTGACCCTCCCCTTCCCACCACAGCCCCCTGCAGCTCTGCCCCCCCTTTACATCAGAGACCCCTGCAGCTCTGGCCCTTAATTTCATCAGAGCCCCCTGCATATCTGGCAGCTTGTTTTTATGAAAAGTTAATTTTGCCAGCTCTCACTCCCGCCATCCATATAGTGCTGCTGTGCCTACCGCTCTGTTGGCAGAACTGTTATGCTTCCCGCTCTCCTCTCTGCTATGATAGAGACAGCAGTGGCGGCAGGGAGAAAGAATAAGCACCAAAATGGCAGGGCCCTGGCAGTCCGGATGGGACTGTGACTCATTCCAGACTGTGGCCCGCCATTTAGTAATGGTAATGGTTGTTATATGCTATATATTTTAGCGATATAGTAGTATACCTTTTTAGGCATTCTTCATCGTGCATCCTCAGATCTTGCAAGATATCACAGATTAGGTACAAGATCTCACTAAAGGCACTGATGACATTGCCTTCCCAGGGAGCATCAGTGGTGCTGGTGTTAAATCATCAGTGCCTTCAGGGAAACAAGAAAGATACAAGAGAAGTAAATCAATAAACTTAAAAAAAAAAAACTGTTTTGGATGATTCGTGCTGATGTGCTGATGTAAATTTTAGGGAAAGGGAGAAAGGTCAGCTTTAAGTTCAGTTTGTGGTTTCTGCATGCATTTTTAGGATGACATTTTAAATATTCCAATAAAACTGACCTAAAATCATTGCAGTTTCCCTTTAAAGACATACTTGTTCATTCAGGCCTATGGGCCATGTTTTGTGCACTGTTTTGGCCTTGTAGAGAGAAGCGTGTCCATGATATTTATTATTACTAATAATAAAGATATATTCCTGTGTTTGGACATAGCCGTACTTCTTTCTTGCAAACTATTCCAGCTTTCAGCCTCATATATACTTTAAGTTGACAATCTCACAAATCTTATGTACCCAGCAGAAGCTGCCATCTCAGCACAATGCAGTTTATATACAATATTAGTTTCCCTTTGCATGTAAAACATTGCCTGGAGTGCTAAAGTTGACAATACCTGCACAATGACCATTACTTTATTTGGGCTCCATTATTGTAATAGCGTATTGTATTGTATAGCGTTTAATGCCTATCCCACATCTTCTAATGTTTCACACTGATGTGTTTTCATCCTGTCAGGGTATTTTACCTTTAAAACTTGGAGTAGTGTGCTTTAATGATATAATATTTTAAACCGAGTTTATGGATGAGCAGATCTAGAATATAAAAGTAGCTGGCACGGGTTCAGCAGCTTGCAAAACATGCCCCCAGATACTGAATTTCCAATTCTTATATATAATTACACTGGAGTTCTAAGCCAGAATTTTCAAACACAGAGCAAAAGGTAATTGAGAGTCAAAGCAAACTGACGAGAGTAAGATGAAAAAAAAGCACCAATTTACTATATTTTCTTACAGTCAATTTCAAGTAAGCATGAAATCTCAACTTTTACAAGGCTGGCGTCAATGTTTCATCAAGCATTTCTATGATTTCTCATGCATCTCACCCTGCTATAAGATATCTCCCTGTTTGTTGTATTTCTAAAATAATATTAAAGTGATAAAGTTATGCAGCATTGAGACTTTCAGTCTGGGCTTCTTATTAACTCTCTTTCATTTTTATTATGATTTGATCTTTATGCTTTCCAAGTCACAATGATAAATGATTGTGATATGTGCGGTAAAGTGATGCACTTATGCTGAGACTATAAATACACAGCAGAAGAAACAAGAGTGCAGTAACAATGCTCTTCGGCACAAACCTTCATAGAGATTCTTAGTATCTTCAAATCTCTGTCCTGTAATGCAGGTCATAATTTTTCATAAAAGAATCACTACACTAAGAAAGGATATTGAAGGGTTTACATTGTACTTGAAAAATAGACACAGTTTTCTCCACTTGTATACATTCTTTATTAAAGGAACATATCCTGAAATCAGTTCTGCCATTGTAAATGTGTTTTAATAATCCTTCCTTATCATGCATACACATCATAATATTGCCTGTTTTCAAATCCAAGCCTTTTGATCACTTGCTGCCCATGTAACAGATATGTGCAACAGCAAAGAGGGTGGGCTTTAATGCCCATACCCTGCACATTTGTGCCAATGGAAGGCTAAGATTTCTTTTCTGAGAGTGCACTCACTGCGAGTTGTCAAAGACGGCCCTCAGTCTCTAGTATTACAACGTGTACTTTGGAGCCATAAAGATAGGCTGTTGATTATGTATCCACTGTAACAGCCAATCTCAGTGGTCATGTGATTGGGCAGTCTGCCCCGTTCAAGAGACACCAGGGCTGGATGGGAAGGGGTTAGTGTTCTTATATTGCAAGAAAAAGAAAAGAAGGTAAAAAGGAAAAGAAAAGCATATAATTTCCTCTGCATAATGCTTTCACAGGGATCACATTGCTTGCAAAAAGAAAGTTGCATATATTCAAACATTGGGTAAAGGAAAAATTTGTGGCGACCCAATTTCATCAGAGCTGAAATTATTACTAATATATTTGCTTGTTACAAGATTATTATTATTATTACTTAAAACCAAAATGTAGGCAATTAACTACCTGCTTAAATATATAAATGGATGGTCAGTTAAGGAAATATATGAATACGAACAACTGATGGCTTACAAAGATGGTATTCGGGCTAAATTTCACGCTAAATGGTGCATTCTGGGAAATGAGTTCTGAACAGGAGTCTGCTAGAGACTAATGCCAAGACAGATTCAGGTATACCACTGCTTGCATTTTAGAAATACATGTGTATTAAACTGTATTAATAATGTATTACTTTAAGCTGGGTTAATGCTGTATACATTTTTGTCTTTTATAGCTGCCTGGGGCTCATTTGTTTTTTACAGCTATTACTACTTTTTGAAACCACTGCTTTATTGTCTCCATTTCCAAAAAACATAGGGGGTTATTTACTAAAGAAACATCCACTTTGCACTACAAGTGCACTGCAAGTGCACTTAGAAGTGCAGTCACTGTATATCCGAGGGGGACATGCAAGGAAAATAAAAAACAGCATTTTAGCTTGCACAAGATTGGATGATAAAATCAGCAGAGCTTCACCTCATTTCAGATCTACCCCTCAGATTTACAGCGACTGCACTTTCAAGTGCACTTGCAGTGCACTTGTAGTGCAAGGTGGATTTGCCTTTGGTAAAAAAAAACCCATAGTCTTTATTTCATTTCATAAGATTTACCACTTCAGCCCCGGAAGGATTTACCCCCTTCCTGACCAGAGCATTTTTTGCAATACGGAACTGCGTCACTTTAACTGACAATTGCGTGGTCGTGCGATCGCATCCAAACAAAATTGACGTCCTTTTTTCCCTACAAATAGAGCTTTCTTTTGGTGGTATTTGATCACCTCTGCAGTTTTTATTTTTTTATAAACAAAAAAGAGTGACAATTTTGAAAAAAAAGCAATATTTTTAACTTTTTGTTATAATAAATATCCCTAAAAAATATATATAAAAAAACGAATTTCCTCCTCAGTTTAGGCCAATATGTATTCTACATATTTTTGGTAAAAAAAAAAAAAAATCGCAATAAGCGTACATTGATTGGTTTGCACAAAAGTTATAGCGTCTACAAAATAGGGGATAGATTTATGGCATTTTTTTATATATATTTTTTTAATAGTAATGGCGGTGATCTGCAATTTTTATCATGATTGCGACATTGCGGTGGACAGATTGGACACTTTTGACACTATTTTGGGACCAGTGACATTTATACAGTGATCAGTGCTATATAAATGCACTGATTACTGTGTAAATGACACTGGCAGGGAAGGGGTTAACACTAGGGGGTGATCAAGGGATTAAATGTGTTCCCTCAGCGTGTTCTAACTGTAGGGGGATGGGCTCACTAGAACATGACAGGGATCACTGCTCCCAATGACAGGAAGCAGTAGATTCCTGTCATGTTGCTAGGCAGAACGGAGAAATGCCTTGCTTACATAGGCATCTCCCCATTCTGCCTCTCCGTGTCACTATTGCGGGCCACCGGTGGACATCGAGTCCACAGGACCTGCGGGCATGCTCTGGTGGCGCGTACGTGCCCACAAGCCCCCGATTTAAAAGGGACATACATGTAAGCCCATTTGCGCAGCCGCGCCATTGTGCCGACGTATATCGTCGTGCGATGGACGGAATGCAGTTAAATATGTTTTTCAGTCCATATTTCATACCTAACTCATCAAAATACAGTTTTCCTATCTTTCATTAGACATGGCATCTGACCTCTATATCTTGTGACTCAATAGAGTTGTGGACCAGAAAAAAAACAGCCCAGTAGAAACTCCACAAAGGTGCATGAAAGAGATGAGCACGAACCCAAACAGATAAACAAACCTAATATACATGCTCACAACTTGGTTTTTAAAAGAGAATGCTAAATTAACCAAAAAGATTTGGAAAAAAATATTTTTATTAATAATTTACTTTTTTATGTACCGTTTTGAAAGAAACCAGAAAAATAGCAGGCTCTGAGCCCATGGGTAAAATTTAGTTGCATGGTTGTGCAATTAATCGTTTCAGCTGGAATACAACAGCCAACAGAAGAAAGCTCATAAGCAATTTTAGTTGAGTGATCAAGCAATTGATCACAGGGAAACAGCACGTGCTCCAAATCAGTTTCATTACAAGCAATGCAATTGCAAATTTTAATGCAATTTTTTGGCTCATTGACTTCAATAGGAGGACAAATTACTAGCTAGTTGTAATATAATCTAGTGATATGTGATTTTTTTTTTTTTTAATGCGATTATTTTGTTTACAGCCTTCCATAACACTAACAGTGATGACAGCCTAAACGTTTCTTTACAATACATTTTCAAAAATAGACTTTACACAAGCAAAAGTTCCTCTACTTTTCTTCCCCTTTGTTCATGTTAAGGCCACAGGTTGTAAAACAAATTATCTTGTCATAATGTAGAAAAATATTGTGCAATGACAGTAAAACATTTCTCAAGAAGCTGAAATCATAAATAACAGCCAAATAACAATAATGGCCCGTACACACGGTCGGATTTTCTGATGGAAAATGTCCGATCGGAGCGTGTTGTCGGAAATTCCGACCGTGTGTGGGCTCCATCGGATATTTTCCATCAGATTTTCCGACACACAAATTTGTTGAGCAGGAGATAAAATTTTCCGACAACAAAATCCATTGTCGGAAATTCCGATCGTGTGTACACAAATCCGACGGACAAAGTGCCACGCATGCTCAGAATAAATAAAGAGATGAAAGCTATTGGCCACTGCCCCGTTTATAGTCTCGACGTACGTGTTTTACGTCACCGCGTTTAGAACAATCGGATTTTCCGACAACTTTGTGTGACCGTGTGTATGCAAGACAAGTTTGAGCCAACATCTGTTGGAAAAAATCCTAGGATTTTGTGGTCGGAATGTCCGAACAAAGTCCGACCGTGTGTACGCCATATAACAGCGCCCAAAAATAAACTGCAGGCAAGAAGCTCAGACCTTGAATTTTTGCATTTTTTGGGGGGGAAAATTGCTTATCAATTGTGTATGAAATTGCATGATCAGGGACTTTTTAATTGCACATTTAACAATCTCTCAAATGTGCCCAGTTTTAATGACATTACTGCATTCTTAAGATATTTTCAACAACCATACAACAATTGATTAGAACTTTATTTTTGTTTTCTATTCCTAGTTTCCATGCATCTATAACACTGCAAGTAATAGTGATCAGCTATTTGCAATGAATTAGTGATTCACTTCACTAAATGAACAAAAGATGTCTTTTCAACCTCTTAAAATCCACCTCCTTATTGCAGTGTGCCTCCAACTCCCCCATATACACAAGCTGGTCTTCGACCAATCATTGTTAACCTGATCATGACATAAAGGTATGCATTTGAATTTGAAGACTGATGAGGGGCATCACTGGTATAACCCATGACTGCATGCCATGAGTTCAGTTTAATACACAACTACATGGCAGGCCATTCACTTGCTGACCTTGCTGAGAAAACAGGGGATTGGCTAGGGCCTTGTTTATATGTTTGCAGAAGGGATATCCTCACTAGTAGAATAATGGTTACACCCATAGCACAGTATTTCCAGAGACACCCTATCATTAAATGAGAGCCTATATACATTGCTGCAATGTATTAAGACAGTCCATTAATTTTGAAACACACAAGTACACATCTAAACAGTTTTACCAACACAGAGCACAAGAAATTGCTTGTGTTTACATCTGTGTGATACTATACACTTTACCATAGGTGCATTTTGGTGCAATAGGTGTGTGTGTGTTGGGGTGTCTCTAAAAATGAATAGCAGCACCGTCAGCGTCAAAGATTAAATGTGACCTCAAATCCTATGGAGAGGGGGATGTCTCACAGTTCTGACTCCTTCACTCACATGTTTTAGCTTGAGCTATTGAGCTTTTGACCTTTATAAACAACAGGCTTTGTTTTCAATAGAAGAGACAAGGAGAACCTAAAAAAAAAGAGCCAAGATCTCCACCTCCTGCTTGTGTATGAAAATACAAAATATTTAAAGTGATTCTAAAGGCATTTTTTTAAGGCGTTTTTTTTTTCTTCAAGGCCTGAAGAAGTCACGTGATCGGTGACGTCACACGTAGGGACGGAATAGGCTTGTTCATACTGCTGGAAGCATTACGAGCTCGCTGCTCATAGGAGATAGGCATTTGATCTGTATACTGCTCAATGTGAGTACTTTTTACCTATGTTTTTGAATAAAGCGACCCCCCTGTTCAAAACATACTTCACTATATGGTATCTTTGTCCTGCATATCCACTTTCTTATACACATCTGAGTTGTGGAGGAGGAGCTAGGACCCGCACTGGTCTAGGACCCCAGCTAGGACCATAGCTATATACATCCAGCTGCCATAAGGATCTTGGAACGCTAGCAAGCGTGGACATAGGGACGTGATTGAGGCTCAAGATCCTGCGCTTTTAGCGACTATCTCTGCGGTTGACCTAGCGCTGCTAGGTAAGGGGCCATTACCCACACTAGTGTATGTTGCACGAAGAGGACACAGAGTGTATTGCATCCCAAAACACCTCACTGCTGTGTTTTTTTGAGCACTGTTGTCTGTGCACTTCTATAAGACTTTTTTTTTTTTTTTGCACATTTTTTTGCTGGATTACTGGCATGTCATTTATTACCTTTGGACATCTAGCACTCTAAATCACTGCATTGAGGCATTTTAATATCAATTTTGGTCACTATTCACTGCAATATTGATTTATAATATTTTATTTATTTATTCACTTTATGCTTTGTTCGAATTTGTCTGAATAATTACACTCAGGTCACCTGAGCACTAGCACTTTATTATATGGTTTTTTGCACTATTGATTATATATATGCATTGTATGATTTTTAGATATATTTACATTGTACTGTTCACAACCAGTTTATTTACATCACTTCCCTGGATTATTATCACATTTTAGCATTTTTACACTTCACAAGGTTTTTAGCAACCAACACCAACCTATGCGATTTTTCTCTGCGACTTTGTTATTTTTATTTATTTATGCGATTCTATGTGTAGACATATTTACGTTGTACTGTTCACAACCAGTTTATTTACATCACTTCCCTGGATTATTAATACATTTTAGCATTTTTACACTTCACAAGGTTTTTAGCAACCAACACCAACCTATGCGATTTTTTTTCTGCGACCTTGTTATTTTTATTTATTTATGCAATTCTATGTGCTGTTGGGTATTAGCACATAGGAAATGACCACAAACGGAGATCTATAGCACTCTTTTCTGGTTAGCGCAGCACCCCTCCCTCTTCTACTTTGCTTTTTTGGGTTCATGCTTGGCCCTTTTATGGTGTGTGCAGCTGTCCAGTTGCATAGATCTTCCACAGCTCTCATCTTTTTTTCCTATTCCTCTTTTCTTTTTCCAACTGGGTAGCGCAGGAATATCTTTCACTTTATTTGGATTCACTCATTACTAACCAAATTAGATTTGATAGAAGGCAGATTCTATAGTATTATTTTGCAGAGGCCCTTCGCCCTTCGCCTTAAACCCCACATCCACATATATTGCCTGCTTTTTATAATAGGCTTGTCTAATCATAATTTATCATAGTACTTCAAATACTTTTACAGTTTTTTTTTTTTTTACCATGTACCTCTTGGCTGACTGGTGAAAAGAGCACCTTTGATTAAACAGCAACATAACAAAAATTAGATGTTGTATACTTACTATATTTGTATATCTAATATAGTTTGCACCTGCTTAGGCTTATGCTCTAATCAAATTTTTATATGACCAATCCTCGGAGAACTGACTTAATTTTATGTCTTTTTTTCCTGAAATGTGTCTAAACGCTGCTTATCTTTTTTGTGTGTTGTCTGACCATATGCCCTTCCAGTTTTTGAGTATTATGTCACTGTCCTCTCTGCAAACAGAGAAGCGCTAGGTAGGGTTCATTTCACCCATCTCAGTTATTATCTTTCTTACCTTTTTCAACAGCAAGCACTCCCACTAACTTTTTCAAAATGTAAATAGAATACAGTTTAAATCTAACATCAGTGATCATATACAGCAGGGGTCTCCAAACTTTCTAAAGAAAGGGCCAGTTTACTGTCCTGCAGACTTTAGGGGGGCCGGACTTTGCCCAGTGTGAGTAAACAATGCCAGATCTTTGGTATTAGGAGGAAAATTAGTTAGTGTCATTGAGAGGAATAGCGTCCTGTTTTTGTTGTCAGTGGAAGGAATTATATCCCATCCTTAATGTCAGTAGCAGGAATTATGCTCCATTGTTGGTGTCAGTGGCAGAAAAAATGCCTCGTGGGCTGGATAAAGGCAAGCAAAGGACCACATCCTGCCTCAGGGCCATAGTTTGGAAGCCACTGGTATACGGTATACTATATGTACTGTACACAGTAAATGATAGTTTTTGCTTTGAACTGAAGTTTATCTTTAACCTTTTTTTATGCAAATGGGAAATAAACTGAAAGCCAGTGGTTGCTGCTCCATGCACGTGAACCATTGGATTTAGATTTAATTCTACATTTTCTCATTAACTTTAATTTCTTTTGTGTCTACAGTATAACAAACTTCCGCTTGAGAACTCTGCTTCCCACACTCTTCCCTGCTATTTTCTATCATTTGACTCTAGTAGCATACAACTGCAGACAATGAGGTGTAACATTTGTATTATCTTTTTCTTTTATTGCAAAAAGTTAAACTGATGTGTTGGCAAAAGTTTAACTACCTCTATTTTCACAGCCAATAAAGTAGTAAAAATTTGGAAAGATGCCTATGGGACTGAGCACAGGTACAGAAGGGAAAGTATGGGAATGTGTTTTTGTAAAACAGTAAACTATATAAATGCATGCAGTAGCACATGTCTATACCAAGTGTTAAATGGAAGCTATGTTGATTTGGGGTTAAACTTTTATTATAGCTGTCTTTTAATGTGTATATGATTTTGAATTATTGTCTTGTATTTTTACTGTAAATGTACAACCTTTTTTTTTACCAATAAACAATTAATACATGACATAGAATTCCTAGAGAACTATCAGTTATCTAATGACTGAGCACAGCAAAAGCTTCTTGTGTTGAGGCACTGTTTGATTGCAACTTCTGACTGACCATCCTAAGTCACTCCTAGGGTTGAGGTTCAAATTTGTCATTGCCTTGGATTTTCAGTGGATCCAGTGGCTTTAAAATGTACTGCCCTGGTGAACTAATGTGGAAATTTGCCAAACCACCATTGCAGGTTTACAATGAACAATAAGGGGGGCTTTGTTTAAGGTCATAACATTGACATATAACAGTCACGTGTTTTGAAAATTTCATCCCTTGATCTCCGCTTTAACCACTAGGCACCCGTGCTATAGCCGAAAGACGGCTACAATGCAGCGCAGAATTGCCGGGAGGACGTCCCTGGACGTCCTCCTGTCTACTTGTTCCCCACGCGCCACCGCGGGTGCGCATCGGGGAAAATCTGCGTTGGCCATGTCCCTTGGACACAGCCAATCACAGATCGTGCTAAATGGCCAATCACAGCGGCCATTTAGCACTTAATCGGCTTGTCCAATGAGAGATGATTTCAAATGTAAACATATGAAATCATCTCTCATTGCCAGCTCTCCCTCCTCACACAGAGACCACGTGTGAGGAGGGAGAGCGACCTGTACTGCAGCGTGAGTGAACACTAACACATTGCCACACTAACACAAAACACAGTGCCCACAGTACCTATCAGTGCCATTTGTCCCCAGTGCCATCTGTCCCCAGTGCCACCTATCAGTGCCAGCTGTCTCCAGTGCCATCTGTCCCCAGTTCCACCTATCAGTACCATCTGTCCCCAGTGCCACCTATCAGTGCCATCTGTCCCCAATGCCACCTATCAGTGCCATCTAACCCCAGTGCCACCTGTCAGTGCCATCTGTCAGTGCCATCTGTCCCCAGTGCCACCTGTCAGTGCCATCTGTCATCAGTGCCACCTGTCAGTGTCACGTGCCATCTGTTATCAGTGTCACATGTCATCAGTGCCATGTATCAGTGCCATCTGTCATCAGTGCCACATCAGTGTTAGGTGTCATCAGTGCCACATATTAGTGCCATCTGTCATCAGTGCCACATCAGTGTCACGTGCCATCAGTGCCACGTATTAGTGCCATCTGTCATCAGTGCCACATCAGTGTCATGTGCCATCAGTGCCACGTATTAGTGTTATCTGTCATCAGTGCCACACCATTGTCAGGTGTCATCAGTGCTATGTATCAGTGCCATCTGTCATCAGTGCCATGTATTAGTGCCATCTGTCATCAGTGCCACATCAGCAAGGATGTGGAATTTCCTTCCACAGGCGGTGGTCTCAGCGGTGAGCATCCATAGTTTTTAGATAAGATAAGATAGAAACTATTAGATAAGCACCTGAACGACCGCAACATACAGGAATATACAATGTAATGGAAAAGTAAAATTGCGCTATTTTGAAAAAGATGAAAAAGCTGAAGCAGCTACATAAAAATGTGACTAAAATTTGTAAACACGAGGTGGGTAAAAATGTAGCGCTAATAAGGCTGGGTGAAACAGCTATGTGAACAAAAAAATGGAAGACGTGAATGTACATATAAAAAGTATGGACTACAAACAAGCAAGTCCTATTGGAGTGATGAATCACAAATGGATCAATAAAGGAGTGATAAGTGAATCACAAATACAATGTGATAGTGATAATGGCAAAGAGTCCGTCAGATGATAGACATCTACATGTAAACAGTCAAAGACAAAAATTAAAGCATTGGCAGCAAAAATCCCCAAAGGAAATGGTACAGGCAGTAGGCTTCTGGAGACATAGCAGCAGCCTCAAAATAAAGTGAAAAATTGCAATTATTAATAATTCCAAACAAAAGAAGACCAGGAAAAGGCGGAAGCCTCAAAGAGGGGGAACACAGACATTGCATCCCTGAAGGAGGGTCGATCTACTAGCGGTGATCATACTGGATGGATTCTGTCTTTCGAAGATACCGAAATCTGCTCCAGTTTCCCTGCTGACCATTCCAGGATACCTTGAGCTGTCTCTATCCATGCCTGATTGATCTGGTATTGCTGACAACCAGATCCATTTGTTCCGGTAAGAGTACCCATTCATTTTCTTTTCAACACTACTCTTGATGTCCCTGACTGCTCATATGAAGATGTCCTCAATCTAATGGACTTTTGGTCCTCATAACCATTTCCTTTGGGGATATTTGCTGCCAATGCTTTAATTTTTGTCTTTGACTGTTTACATGTAGATGTCTATCATCTGACGGACTCTTTGCCATTATCACTATCACGTTGTATTTGTGATTCACTTATCACTCCTTTATTGAGCCTTATTTGCGCTACATTTTTACCCACCTCATATATACAATGTAATACTGACATATAATCACACACATGGGTTGGACTTGATGGACGTGTGTCTTTTTTCAACCTCACCTACTATGTAACTATAACTATGTAACTATAATGCCCTGTACACACGGTCGGACTTTGTTCGGACATTCCGACAACAAAATCCTAGGATTTGTTCCGACGGATGTTGGCTCAAACTTGTCTTGCATACAAACGGTCACACAAAGTTGTCGGAAAATCCGATCGTTCTAAACGAGATGACGTAAAACACGTACGTCGGGACTATAAACGGGGCAGTGGCCAATAGCTTTCATCTTTTTATTTATTCTGAGCATGCGTGGCACTTTGCCCGTCGGATTTGTGCACACACGATCGGAATTTCCGACAACGGATTTTGTTGTCGGAAAATTTTATATCCTGCTCTCAAACTTTGTGTGTCGGAAAATCCGATGGAAAATGTGTGATGGAGCCTACACACAGTCGGAATTTCTGACAACAAAGTCCTATCACACATTTTCTGTCGGAAAATCCGACCGTGTGTACGGGGCATAAGTGTTATGTGTCATCAGTGCCACGTATTAGTGCATTTGTCATCAGTGCCACATCGGTGTCACATGTCATCAATGCCATGTATTAGTGCCGTCTGTCATCAGTGCCACACCAGTGTCACGTGCCATCAGTGCCACGTATTAGTGCCATCTGTCATCTGTGTCACATGCCATCAGTGCCACATATTAGTCCCATCTGTAATCAGTGTCACATGCCATCAGTGCCACGTATCAGTGCCATCTGTCATCAGTGCCACATCAGTGTCACGTGTCATTATCCTGGTGCTCCAGGGCCTTCAAAAGTGTAATAGGTAGTCAACAAGTTAGATGTGTAATTTATGCTCCTAGAACACCTGATGGTGCTCCCTGCATGTTGGGCCTCTCTATGTGGCTAGGCTGTGAAAAAGTCCCACACATGTGGTATTGCCATACTCAGGAGGAGTAGCAGAATGTATTTTGGGGCGTCATTTGTGGTATACACATGCCATGTGAGAGAAATAACCTATTACAATGACAATTTTGTGGGAAAAAAAAATCTTCATTTTGCAAAGAATAGTGGGAAAAAAATTACAACATCAAAAACCTCACCATGCATCTTACTAAATACCTTGGAATATCTACTTTCAAAAAAAGCGGTCATTTGGGGGGCATTTGTACTTTCCTGGTTTGTTCGGGTCGCAAGAAATTAGAGAAATGGCCACCAGTACATTAGATGTGATCAATTTTTTATGATTTGCACCACAGCTTGTAAACTCTATAACTTTCACACAGACCAAATAATATCCACTAATTTAGGTTATTTTCACCAAAGATATGTAGCAGTATAAATTGTGGCCAAAATTTATGAAGAAAAATTAATAATTTGCAAAATTTATCACAGAAACTAAGAAAAATGCGTTTTTTTTAATCAAAATTTTCGGTCTTTTTTCATTTATAGCGCAAAAAATAAAAAACCCAGAGGTGATCAAATACCACCAAAAGAAAGCTCTATTTGTGTGAAAAAAGGACAAAAAATTAATTTGGGTACAGTATTACATGACTGAGTAATTGTCATTCAAAGTGTGAGAGCACCGAAAGCTGAAAATTGGTCTGAGCAGGAGGGGGGTTTAAGTGCCCAGTAGGCAAGTGGTTAATATAAAAAATGTACTTATATTATTGTGTCCTGGCCATTCCCATATTGCTTGTGGGCATGTAAAGCCCACAAACATACTGTTCTGGGATACAGTGCAGCTAAGTGACCAGTATGCACCGCCCGTTCTCGCGCACGCGCAGTATGACAGGCTCGCAGTGCCGTAAACCTCTCACGTTGCCATCACAATGGGCATCGTCGTTGAAAGTGCCCGTCCCGTTGTGATGGCAATGAAGCCCTTGGCGCTGCCCACTGACTCCTGGGAAATGATGACACACATCTCCCAGGAGCAGTAGCGAGCAGAGAAGCCGAGGGAAGTGACGTGGTGAGGAAGGGGAAGATTTGAAGGGACAACAGGGATTAAAAGGTAAGTAAAAAAAAAAAAATTCTCCAAATGTCATTTGTTATATTATTTGCTATACAGTAATGAAAAATTATTTTTATGGGTGGAACTCCACTTTAAAGCATACACAGCCTGGTCCCAGTATCCTATTTGTAGCCACGCAGATCTGCCTATCCTTGCTGCTGTTTCCTAACAGGTAATTATCCTGACAGGTAACTAACTATTCCATGTCACTTTTGAAGTCCCACTGAAAGAACCCTCTTCCTGCTGTATGATATTGTTTTTCTTTGTTGCTTTGTTAAATGTCCTTCATGGCAATTCTTGGCTCCTAATATCCTTTTTGGCAATAGCTTACCTTTTAGCCTTGAAAATGGCCAGAATGTAGTAGCAAAATTCACCTCTACCTCCATAGACAATGGGGTTTCACAACTAAATTTGAGTTTGGCAAATTTTGAAAAGGATTTAATGAAAGCTCCTGGGATTTGAACCCTATTTTGACAGCAAAATTCGTTTTGCTGAATATTTTACTTGTTTTGGTGAGAGAGCCGAGGTTATTTGGGCTGGCTGATTAGGCAAGCTGGTCTGGAAGTTTTGGGCTCTATATATAAACTCATCCCAGAGCCGCACACACTCTGCTGCTGAGCCAAAGCCTCAAACATGTAAAGTGATTGGATACCTAGAATTGGCGCCCTATGAATGAGGAATATGCAAATGAAGCTGTCCCTTGAAGGGTAACAAGTCACAAAAAAGTTGAAAAAAATATATAAAAGGTGGCGCTAAGCATATACAAGTGAATATACAGTATATATCATGAATCAAAATCATGAAAATATATCACTGCAAAAAAACACATATTGTTAAACATATAACAAGCTAAAAAGTCAATTAATGATAGTGTTCCCAACACCAAAAAAATGCTTTTAAATGAAGCTTCTAGTTCTTCCACCACAGGTGCTCAATGGAAAGGTTCTTCCACCACAGGTGTTTGACCACTTTTTAAGGTAGGTCAAATTGCAGATTTGGAATAACAAATTGATTCCCACTGCAAGCACAACTCCGCTCCAATGGACCCTCCGGATGAAGCTAGGGCATAAAAATTTACTCCATGGGAGACGAGAGAGAAAGTCTCATAGTGTAGTATACTTAATAAAATTTAAAAGCAATGACAAAGTAGCTTGCACGTGAGCCTAGTGGTGAATAGCTTATCTATCGTTATCCATGCAGACTATCCTCAGTGCCAGGCCAAGACACCTACCAATGTAAGCAGGCACCCCACTTTGTATTTTTGTATATTTTTAAATAAAACAGTATTGCGCTATTGATTGTCTTTCTCTTTCTTTATGACATAATTTGGAGTAGAGGAGGACACAGGGGCTTCATCCATTAACTAAGGGTTCCTACAGCGCATTAGACCATCTTTTTAAGTAAAGAGGTCATAGCCATCTGGTGAGTAGCTTTCATATCTGAGCACGTTTGGTGTTGTTTTATGTTATATGGTGAAGGATTTCTTCTCTGCCATCAAGATTCTAGTCACCACTAATTTCCGCTATGGACATTCTCAATGTTATACCTTTGTAACAAATAAATATTATTTTTATTTGTATATCCAATGTTGCACTTTATATTTGAATTGATTTATTCATATACGGTTTATAGTATTTTTTACAGATAGGTATTAATCACCTTATTTGCACTTTTTTTGCAAATGTCACTTTATTCCATGTAAAATGGTCTTTGAGATAAGGCACATATTATTATCACACAGCGCCCCCTACCAACCATTTTTTAAGTACAATACTGAAGAAAGTTGTAATAATGTAATGTACAAAGTAATGTAAGAAAATAGTTGCCATAAGTGGAGTACATTAATAGGGAAAAGGAAGACAAATAAAAAGAGTAACAAGAGCTACTGCATATCACATATAGTAGTATTGGGTTAGAGCTATTTAAGACAGATAATCAAAGTTAGTATATTAATACGAAGTATGAGAAGTTTTCTGATGCCAGATAAGCCATTGGGATCAGTTTTCCCGAGCAGAATACAAGTGTCCTTTACAGGCAGCAAACATACGCTCATAAGAGCCATGGGTGTCCACCAAGGTGACCACGTTACAGTATCTGGGGATTTACAGTGGTGAACAATTGTCAACCTTGCTGCTAAGAGGATATGAGAAGAGATGCAACTAAGATGGTGGTGGAAGTTATCAAGCCCTATACCCAGTAATGCAAGTTCGGGAGATGGCTTCATATCTACTTTAGATAGTAGGTGAAATATGTCTTTCCAAAAAGTAGACACATTAGTGCACTCCCATAGAATATGGTACAGGTACAGGGTCAAATGTATGAATTATAGGTGATATACCAATGGAGTGTGAATTTATGGACCAGTTCATGTAAGTTGGAAGATCGGGATGCATTGAGGCTGATTTTAAGGGCAGCTAACCATTGGGAATCATTGAAAGTTTGGCTTATATCTTTTTCCCATTTGGACATAGGGATCAGTTTCCTGAAGGAGGTTTTATCCTGTAGTAGATTATAGAAAAGGGTGATTCCTTTTGATTGGGGATCAATCCCTGATAAGAATCTCCATGCCTGACTGTGTAGAGAGACATGAACATGGGGATTACGAATAAGACAGTTGTTGCTTGAATGTATTTGTAGTAGTCTGCTGATGGGAGTGAAATAGATCCTTGTAGGGAATTAAACGGATTGAGGAGATTGTCAGAGTAAAGATCTGAGATTCAATGTAAGCCTTTGTCTTGCCATGATTCCAATGAGAGATTAGGGATGATTAGAGGAAGTATAGCGATTGGTGTAGGTAATTTGCAAGGCTTGTCCCCTCTAGGAGTATGTGAAAGGAGGTTGGTAAATGCCGCTACTGTGGCTCTAATAGTGGGTGAGAAGGCTACACTTTGTGTTTTCACTATGGGTGCACTAAGTAGCCAAGTGCCAAGTTATGGCCAGGTACCTGTAATGCTTCGATTTCGTACCAGAGACAATTGGGGCTGGGGACGAACCAAGTTTTGAGTTGTGCTAAAATAGAAACAGTATAATAGTCCTTGATGTTTGTATACCCTGTACCTCCCACTGATCTGTGTTTCATTAGGTTAGTTCATGCAAATCTGATCTTCTTTTGTTGTCACACAAAATTGCTAAGAAGCGCTTGCATGGAAGCAAAAAAGGTCTTGGGGATTGGAATGGCAAGTGACAGGAAAAGATAAAGCAGCTGAGGCAGTAGAAGCATTTTGAATGCTGCTAATCTGCCTGACCACAAGAGTGTAGTTTTGGAAATACTCTCCAAATCTTTAGGGCGATAACTTAGAAAAGGAGTGAATTTTGCTTATAACAGAGAGGATACTGGAGCAGTTAGGTTTACCCCTAAGTATGCGAGGTAGTCTTTAGCCCATGGATATGGATATGTACCTTGTAGCATAGCTTGAAGGTCCTGAGGCAACCCTAGTGGTAGTATAAATCATTTAGAATCATTCAGCTTGTAGTATAAAACACTGCTGAATTCAGTCAGAATGCACTGTACCAAAGCCAGGGAGGAATCAGGGTTAGTCAACATGAGGATAACGTCATCTGCAAATAAGTTAATTTTATGTTCTTTTGATCCTATAGTGAATCCAGTTATATATTTCAGGGAGCTAATTTTTTCTGTGAGGGGTTCCATCATTAGTTTGAAAACTAGGGGGGAAAGTGGACACCCCTGCCTCGTGCTGTTGGTTATAGTAAATGTCTTGGATAGCATAGAGGAGCAGTATACTTGGGCCGAGGGTTGAGCATATAAAGCCATTATTGCAGCGAGAATATGGCCTGGAAAGCCAAACTTTTGAAATGTCAAGGTTAAATACTGCCAGTTAACCCTGTAAAATGCCTTCTCTGCATCCAGGGAAAGGTGCAGAGAAGGCACTCTGTGTTTCTCGGTGTGATGAATGATATTGATCATTCTGCAGGTGGCATCAAATGTCTGATGACTCTACGTGAAACCAGATTGGTCGGGGTGGATGAGGGATGGGAGGAGGTCCAATAGTCTATTTGCAATAAATCGAGATTGAGCAATGAAATGGGGGGAAATTTTGGGGAGTGGTAGGTTCCTTACCTGGCTTCGGCAGAGTGACAACTTTTGCTGTGAGCATATCCTTAGGGAATGAGATGGAGGAGGCAGCAGCATTGAACAGTTTAGTAAGATGCTCAATTAATATGAGTTTGAACTGTTTGTAGTATTCCCCTACAAATCCATCGGGGTCTGGGGATTTGTTATGAGGGAGTGAATTAATCACTTCTCCAATCTCCACAGTGGTGAAGGGAGCATTGAGGACTTCCAATTGTTTAGAAGTCAGACTAGGAAGATGAACTGAGCCTAAGAAATATGATTTGCTAGAAGGTTTTTAGAGTCCAGGAGTGGATCTGGAGAGATGTTTAAGTCACAACACCAGACAAAAGAGCCTTGTTGGATGCCTCTGACTTTTTTGTGAAGTTTGCGCAGTAAGCGCAGCTGATGCATGTTTGGGGCGTACACTGTTACAATAGTGTATAAAGCATTATTGATGGAACATTGAAGAATAAGAAAGCGACCTCCTTCGTCTTTGATGCATTCTTGAAGCAGGAAGGAGAGGAAGTTGCTGATGGCAACAAGGATGCCTTTCCTTTTGGCTGGAGCTTTGGCTGTAAAAACATTGGTGAAGTTCTTTTTAGAGCAGGACGGGGGTTAAGTGCATGAAAATGAGTTTTCTGCACACAAAGAATGTCGCAGTGAGTCTGAGCTGCTAGTTCCCGTAATGAAGCTCTTTTAGCTTGGTGGTAAAGACCCTTGGTGTTGAGAGATAAGATTTTGATGGTCATAGTAGAAGGGATATGAACTGATGAGATGCGGGTATCTGAATTTGAAGTTCAGTGGATAAAAGTCGCCACAGAGGAGTATTAGCAGTGCTGCAGTAGTAGAGATAATGTTATATGTCAGTGGGTTTAAGCCGTAGGTGTACTTCAGGAAACCAACAAGTAGGTAGAAACTTAAGGATGAACAAGAAAGTGAGTAATAAAAAAAATAAAAAAAAATAAGATAAGCCAACGGACTTGATGCCCAGTACTCTTCCTGAGTAATAGCACAATAGTGCCAAGGAAGAAACAATGGGGGTAAAAGTTCCGAAAGGCCATGTGCGGGCACTCACCGGGTGGGGTATTAAGTATGAGGAAAGTCCCAAGGCTACTATTAGCAAAGTTTTAATCTGCCGGAGTATTAAAGGAGGGGGTGCTCCTTGCGGGTGCCTTCTGGACCTTGCTACATTAGTGTGGAAGTGGAGGTGTCAGGAACAATGTCCCAGTTTTGCAAGGGAAGTAACCCATCTTGGAGTGATGCCACCACATGCTTGGTACTGTTATGGGTGATTGCAAGTTTGGCAGGAGCAACCCACTGGTATTGAATGTGGTGGTTGCATAAGATCTTTGTTACCATGTTAAGTTGTCTGTGATGTTGCAGGGTATGTTGGGATAGATCCACAAAAAGTTGTACCTGTGTATAAGGGTCTGGCAGGGTGCCCATAGCTCTGGCTTTTTGCATAAGCTGTTCTTTAACATGGAAAAAATTAATGCGCAGGATTACATCCCTAGGAACGGATTCAGACAGGAATGGAAGCTTAGGAAGTCTATGAATATGGTCGATGATTAATTCAATGTTCAGCAAATCCGGTAATAGATTTTTGATCAAGCCCCTAGTGTATGAGGATAGTTCATGAGCCTGTATGCCACGGATTTTTAAATTGTTGCGGCAGGATCTATCTTCGATATCCGCTTGTCTATCCACTTATCTTTGATCCACTGGTGTTCCTCAATATGGACTTTGTGCGCATCGACAAGGTCATTAACAGTAGTAGCAACAGCCCCCATGTTTGTTTCGATATGAGAGACCCTGTTCTCAAGGGTGTGGTCAAATTTAGGTAAGAGGGTGAGCATGTCAGATTGAAGACAGCTCCTTCAGGGACATTAGCATGTCTTTCAGAGTGTTATCCATGACAGGCTGCCTCAGAGTTGGATAGGAAGCTAGAGGGTCTAACTGAGGATCCTGGGCTCCCTGTGTGGTATATTGCTGGCTCACCTTGTGGTTGTCTGTTGCAGGAGAGTCCATTCTCATCTGGGCCTTAGCAGGGCTATGGGCTGCAGGGGTGCCTGGTGGAGAAGGTAGCGGGCTGGAGAGCTCCTGTGGACAGGCTTCAGTGTGCAGGGAGGTCCCCTATGGGAGCTGAGAGACCGTGAGAGCAGCAGGGCTGTGTGTTAGCGTGTCGGCTGTGGCACCATCTTGGTGGCACCACTCAGCCGGCTGAAACATGAATTCCAATAATTTCCTCATTGCTTGTCGTCCTTACACTTCAGGGACATATCACTGGTGAGGAGGCAGAGTGCGGGCAGGTTCTGATGGGCTTACTGATCCTTAGGAGAGCTGACAGACACTGCAACCCCAGGTCAGTGAGAGGAGCCTGTAATCTAAGCGTCCATTCCGTCCGCATGCCGGCCACACCCCCAACCCCATAATCTTTTTGAGTAAACCCCTCACTGTCAAAGATTACTGCAGATGATGACGCTGGGATGTTTGATCCAGAGATCCCCCCATGTGAATGAGTACCCCTACTCATTCACCAAAAAAAAATGTAGTGTAAAAAAAGACAGTTGGCAGTCCTTTTTTTAAATAACAAAAATTTCAAAAAATGTCTCCCCATGTAGCTCTATTGTCAATCACAATGCCTGTCGCCACAACGGACCTGAAAAAAAGAAAGAAAAAGTTCTCCGCTGCCGATGAAAGCTCCCGATGTCTGCCCTCTCCTTTGAGAGTTCTTAAATAACTAACTTTAATTAAGTGCGGGAGCTGAGTTTTTTTGGGGGCTGGCTAGTTAGGCAACAAGCTTAGCTGAAATAGGTCTGGTAGTTTTTGGCTCTTTATAAACCCCTAGTTTGTTCAGTGATTTTGAATTGTGTATGTCAGTTTGGAGAATTCTGTTCTACCTGTTTGGTAAAAATTAGCCTATGTTCGGTGAGACACAGCATTTGTGGCCAGGATTTTATTTATAGACAGTTAAAACAGAGCTCCACCCAAAAGGGGAAACTCCAATTGTTTGCCTCCCCCCCCCTGTTCGCTGCCACATTTGGCACCTTTCAGGGGGAGCGGGTACCTGGCTTTGACAGGTACCTGCTCCCACTTCCTGCTGAGCTCGCCGCGGCAAACTCAACAGGAAGTTCAGTCCCCCACCACCAGGCCATTCACAAATCGCAGCAAGCTTTGTGCATGCAAAGTAGGGAAACGGCTGTGGAGCCGCAGGGCAGCACCCGAGAGCCAATTAAAAAGTCGGCTCAGGTGAAGTGCCACTGGATTTGTGGACAGGTAAGTGTCCTAATAGTAAAAGTCAGTAGCTACAGTATTTGTAGCTGCTGACTTTTAATTTTTTTCTGAAGAAGACCGAAGCTCTGCTTTTTTTTCCAAATATAAGTTTTTATTAAGTTTTACAAAGGAATACAAAAGAGATACAATACAACTGTGGCCGTAATATATGGTCAGACTTACATACTGGTCTTAAACAGAAAGCTAAGATTCCATCTGCAATGTGGATGGTATAAACTACAGTGGGGACGGAAAATATTCAGACCCCCCTTAAATTTTTCCCTCTTTGTTATATTGCAGCCATTTGCTAAAATCATTTAAGTTCATTTTTTTTCCATTTTTGCAGATTTATTAAAAAAGAAAAACTAAAATATCACATGGTCCTAAGTATTCAGACCCTTCGCTCAGTATTTAGTAGAAGCACCCTTTTGATCTAATACAGCCATGAGTCTTTTTGGGAACTATGCAACAAGTTTTTCACACCTGGATTTGGGGATCCTCTGCCATTCCTCCTTGCAGATCCTCTCCAGTTCTGTCAGGTTGGATGGTAAACGTTGGTGGACAACCATTTTTAGGTCTCTCCAGAGATGCTCAATTAGGTTTAAGTCAGGGCTCTGGCTGGGCCATTCAAGAACAGTCACGGAGTTGTTGTGAAGCCACTCCTTCGTTATTTTAACTGTGTGCTTAGGGTCATTGTCTTGTTGGAAGGTAAACCTTCGGCCCAGTCTGAGGTCCTGAGCACTCTGGAGAAGGTTTTGGTCCAGGATATCCCTGTACTTGGCCGCATTCAGCTTTCCCTTGATTGTAACCAGTCGTCCTGTCCCTGCAGCTGAAAAACACCCCCCACAGCATGATGCTGCCACCACCATGCTTCACTGTTGGGACTGTATTGGACAGGTGATGAGCAGTGCCTGGTTTTCTCTACACATACCGCTTAAAGTTAAGACCAAAAAGTTCTATCTTGGTCTCATCAGACCAGAGAATCTTATTTCTCACCATCTTGGAGTCCTTCAGGTGTTTTTTTAGCAAACTCCATGCGGGCTTTCATGTGTCTTGCACTGAGGAGAGGTGCTGTGTGTACATTAATGAGGAAAAAATTAACTTCCCGGTGCCTTCCCTGTCTGCTCCCTCTGATGCACAGGGACTTCCCTGTGGCATTCCCCGTGACGTCAGAGGGGGGCAGACGAGAAGCGTCACACAGCGGGAGCCTCCCATCCCATCATGCTGGATGTGGAGCGGCCCAGAAGATGAAGGGAAGAAGATGCCGGCGCCGTGGAGGAAAATGCCGTACGAGAACACCGGAGGAAGAACCAGAAGAACCAGAAGAAGATGGAGGAAGAAACCGAAGGAAGATAGAAGAAAGAAGAAAGAAGATAGAAAAAAGAACATAGAAGAAAGAAGAAGCATTTAAATAAAAGGAATTGTCAAAAACTGTCTCTTGTCATTTTTAACACTTTTGACACTTTTTTTGTGAAATGGTAGGGTACCCCCTTACCATTTCACACAGGGGGGAGGGCCGGGATCTGGGGGTCCCCTTGTTAAAGGGGGCTTCCAGATTCCGATAAGCCCCCTGCCCGCAGACCCCCACAACCACCGGGCAAGGGTTGTGGAGATGAGGCCCTTGTCCCCATCAACATGGGGACAAGGTGTTTTGGGGGGCTACCCCAAAGCTGAGGGCATGTAGCCTGGTACAGTTCAGGAGAGGGGGTGCTTTCTTGTCCCCCCCTCTTTTCCTTTTTTAATTTTGGCACGGGATTCCCCTTAAAATCCATACCAGACCTGAAGGGCCTGGTATGGAATTTAGGGGGACCCCCACGTCATTTTTTTTTAAATTTTGGTTTGGGGTTCCCCTGTGGGGAATTCCCATGCCGTTTTTATCAATGAACTTTTATGTGTATTATCGGACCGGCAATTCATTAATAGCCGCAAGTAGTTTTAAATGACTTTTTTACCTTGAAATGTCATTTTGCTGTCAGACTGTTCTAAACACGGGAAACATGCGCCCCTTTACAGGCAAACAATAGACACCCCCCAGGTACGAAATTTAAAGGGATATTACACTTTTATTGTTTCACTGTAAGCATTATTAAAATCACTGCTCCTGAAAAAACGGCCGTTTTAAAAACTTTTTCTTACATTGATCCATGTCCCCTGGGGCAGGACCCAGGTCCCCAAACACTTTTTATGACAATAACTTGCATATAAGCCTTTAAAATTAGCACTTTTGATTATTCATGTTCCTGTCCCATAGACTTTAACGGTGTTCGTGTGTTCGAACAAATGTTTTGCCTGTTCGCATGTTCTGGTGCGAACCGAACAGGGGGGTGTTCAGCTCATCCCTACGTGGTACCTATGATAAGATGTGTCGTCATATCTGGAGGTAGCTTATCATAGCACCATATTGCTTCCTTTAGTGGAACCCCTACTTGAGTGTGTTCTACTTGAATCCACAGTTTGGTTTGTTCGTGTCTGTTCCAATCCACAATTTTCCCTAAGTGTACCGCCTGGTAATAGTGTTTTATATCTGGGAGGGCCAGTCCTCCGTAGTGTTTCGGTAATGTCAGGTAACGATTGCGAAGTCGTGGTTTAGTATGGGACCATATAAATTTTGTGAATATTGAGTGTACTTGTTTAAAATATGTTGGTGGAATCTTAATAGGTAACGCTTGAAACAAGTATAGGTATTTCGGTAGGATACACATTTTAATCAGATTGCACCTGCCGAACCAGGAGTGAAGTCCTTTGCTCCATTCCTCAAGCAGTCTTCTTGCTTTAGATAACATTGAAGGGAAATTCAGTTCAAAAGTGCGGGTAAGGTTACCAGGGATAATAGTTCCTAAGTAGTTAATGTGACTGATTACTTGAAATTAAATTTAGTTTTCAGTGGAATCAGATTCTCGGATGTCATATTAATGCCCATGGCTGTGGATTTGTCAAAATTCATTTTTAGATTCGATAGGTATCACTTGAATTCTGTAATTAGATTTGGGAGTGATATAACCGGATTAGTAAGGGAAAATAAAAGATCATCAGCATATGCAGAAATCTTGTATTGGGCCTGGTCTATGGTGATTCCGGCTATGTCTGGGTTCCGTCGTATCATACAGCGGAAGGGTTCTAGTACCAGGGCAAAGAGAAGGGGTGACAAAGGGCATCCTTGCCTGGTACCTTTAGAGATAGTGAAAGGTTCGGAGCGGACTCCATTAGCTTTAACCTGGGCCGTTGGGATGGAGTAAATATTCGAGATCCAATGTAGCATATTCTCACCTAGTCCTATGTGTTGAAGGACAGAGGACATGCATTCCCAACTCACCCGGTCAAAGGCTTTCTCAGCATCTGTACTGAGAAAGACACATTGAGTTTTGGTCACCGAAGCCCTATGTATTAAATTAAGTACCTTTGTGGTGTTATCCATAGCCTCTCTTGAGGGAACGAAACTTACTTGATCCAAGTGTATCAGATCTGTCATATACTGTGAAAGTCTATTGGCCAATATTTTAGTAAAGAGTTTGAGATCTATGTTTAACAGAGATATAGGCCTATATCTGCCACAAGCCGTTGGATCCTTTCCCTCTTTAGGTATGAGGGAGATATGTGCTCTTAAGGTATCTCTTTGTAGGTGGCCTCCCTTTGGGAAGTTGTTAAACATTTTGATCATGTAGGGGCCTAGTACTGGTAAGAAGGTTTGACAGTATTGGAGGGTGAACCCGTCAGGGCCTGGCTCCTTGCCCGGTTTCATGCTTTTGATCACGCATTGTAGTTCCATCAAGATGGATTCCTCCAATGCCGCCCCAGTTTCTTCCGGGAGTTTGGGAATGTCTGACAAATTTAGATGTAGTGCTGGTAGATTTCTAATCTACTGCTTATAGGTAAATTTAATGGATCATCTGTGCTATACATTGTTCAGGTTTAATCTAAGGTTAATTTAGCCTCTGTTCCAGCTTGGCTGTGTTGTGTGCAGTTCCACATTGCACCTGTGGGTGTCATTGTCATCGTGGGTCAATGTTGGAAAGCAGCAAACTGAAGTGTATGAGTGCTCTTCTGTCCCGAAGATAACTCGGCGAAGGTGGTCTTCCGAGTTGCATTCTGGGAGAGCGTATTTATGGGGCAGACCCCATGTTTTGGGGAGCTTTTTGCCTCATGGCCCTCTTGGCCTAGAGGTATGTGTCAGTGAGTGCTATTTCGTAGCCCTCCGGCTTGGAGCGTTACGCCGCTGCAGCCGGGCGGGTAGGCCCAGAAGTCTGTCTGGGGCCTGCTACTGCTAGGATGGTCCTGTGCTGTCTGTCCTGCGGGAAGAAGCTGGACAATTGAGAAGAATCCAGGGGAGAACCCATCTTGGAAGGGACCATGCGGAGCGCTGGTCTGGAGAGGGGCCTGGTGACTCAATTGGAGGACACATCCTAGATTGCCCTACCACACAAGTCCTTCCAGGTCGGCTTAAAGGTTCTGGTACTGTGTTTGCTGTTCATCGAAAACTACTACATCCTGTGGCAGAGGATCGTATGAGTTTGTCCCACCAAAGTCTGCGGCAGAGACTTTTTGTTCGTGCTGCGTTCCGGCTGCTAGGTCAGTGAGAGAAACCTATCCGGGCGGGCAAAAGATTTAATCCTAAGCTGAGGATACATTCATCTTAGAGATTTAAAGTCCTTGACGCTACGCCAAGAAAAGGTATTTGAACACCCCTGCAACTCTCCTTCTACCTCTTTCCTGCTACTTCTTCCAGTTATCCCCATTAAAGCATTGAAAAAGTACTTAAGTGACTGGTGCCTACATTGCCTCGCAGTAAACTCAACGGAGACCCCTAGACCAGGTGTTGGTGAAATTACAGGTAACAAGGTGACGGTAACAGCCCGCTTTAAACCAGCAGCTCCATCATGAGTTAGTGCTACATAGATAATCCTTTATTGCAGAGTTACTAATACACTGCTTCGGGAGCTTATATAGGGAGGAGTAGTAGGCCTGGAATTCGCTTGCAATTTGGGTGGGCATGACTTTCCTATGTCCCGAGGATGAGGTGACTTGAGGGATGTATGTGTGCAGTCTCTGTTGTCTGACTGCTTTGGCCAGCAGTTTCCCGCATTTATTCCCTGATTCATAGGAGAGTTTCCTACAGGATTGTAATGCCGCCTTAGCCTTATATTGCAGTATGTCTACTGTTTGTCTGCGAAGAGACAGTAGTTCTGTTTCCAGTGAGTGTATCGGGTTCCTTTTGTGTTTAGTTACTAATTCATGCATTTTACTTAAGAGTAGTGATAGTTGCTTTTTCCATTCTCACTTGATGTGTGCACCGTGCTTAATCAGCACCCCTCTAATTACGGATTTGTGGGCTTCCCACAATACCCCTGGGTTACAGTCGTCAGTGTCGTTGGTTAGATAGTACTGAGTTAATTCTTTGGTAACATCCGTCAATACTGATGGGGTCTGTAGTAGGCTTTTGTTTAGCCTCCAAAACTTAGCTTTGGTCATCAAGGTCTGTGAAAGGGTATAGAGCATAGTAATGGGTACGTGATCCGACCAAGTTATATTGCCTATCGCTGGGTCTTGTGCTGCCTCTAGTTGGCCATGTGGTATCAAAAAATAATCGATACGAGAATATAGTTTGTGCAGTGACGAAAAGAACGTGTAGTCCCTTTCCCCTGCGTGGTGAAGCCTCCATATATCTATTAGTTGGGCTTCATGTAGAACGCGAATGATGCATTTGTGTATACTGGTTCGGAGAGATGAGCTGCCAGAGGATGTGTCTACTGTTGGGTTCAATGTTATGTTAAAATCACCCCCCAGAAATTGACTGCCCTTCAGCAAAATCTGTCAGAAGATTAAGTATCTTGCCTGTCATTTGGTGCATAGACCATGGCTAGTGTCACCAGTACGCCTCCTATTAGTCCTTTAATGAACACATACCTCCCGTCTGTGTCAACTTTAGTTTCACGGCAGGTCCAGGGTACAGTCCTCACAATGAGTATCGATACTCCCTTAGATTTTGTAGTTGGATTGGTGGCATGGTAAGTTGTCGGAAAGAACCGGTTTTTCAGGCATGGTGGTGCACCTGATTTGAAGTGGGTTTCCTGTATGAACGCTATATCTGTTCTAGCTCTTTTGAGATCATTCAAGAGCATATAGCGCTTCTCAGGTACATTTAGCCCTTTGGAGTTCAGTGAAAAAATATTAATGTGGTCCATCACGCCCGTGTAGGGTTGTTAAAAGGTTAGCGGGGGAAGGGGTGGTGTGGTAAGGTAGAAAAAGTGTGGGGGTTAGAAAGGGGAAAAGAATAGAAAAGGAAGAGCAAGGATAGCTCTATAAAGAAGGAAGTGGACACCAAGTACTCTTAAATGTCCTATTTAATAAAAATTGTTAAAAAAAAAATCAATTTTATGCAAATTTCTGCAAAAAAACACACTCCGGTTATCACCGGGAAGGTGTTTTGGCCTATTGGGGAGGAGGTTAGACTACAACTGGGAGAGTCCACCCGGTCCCGTCCTGTCCTCCCAACCCTAAGGTAATACTTCGGCATGTAACGTGGGAGAACATATAGGGGTTGATTTACTAAAGGCAACTAGACTGTGCACTTTGCAGGTGCAATTGCTCCAGAGCTTAGTAAATGAGGTAAAGCTTCACTTTGCAAAGAACACCCAATCACATGCAAAGGAAAATAAAAAAACAGCATGTTTGCTTGCACGTGATTGGATGATGGAAGTCGGCAGAGCTTCTGCTCATTTACTAAGTTCTGGAGCAACTGCTCTTGTAGAGTGCAACTGCACTTTGAAAAGTGCATAGTCAATTTGCCTTTAGTAAATCAACCCCATAAAGTCAACAAAAATGTAAACAAGTAAACGGACAATAACTTATATACAGCCCCCTATGCACATATATATGACTACCGTGCTAAGGCATGAAACACATTCAACTATTTCTAAAACATTAGATACAAAAACTTTTTTTAGTCCAACCCTAGCGGAGATATATCCCTCCATTCAAATCTTCAGACATAGCAGCATGTTTTGTTCTGGTCCCTTTTCAATGTCTTTCCTCAATGAGGTGTGGTGTGGGTGGACCCACATTCCATATAACCGCCTGGATGGCTCTGCTCTCCCCGACAGGGGGGCCATAGCCCTCCCCACATGAGTACATCCATGTTCTTCAGGGTTAAGCCCGGGGAAGTGTGGGGAAGTACAACTGCAGCCTATTGACCTTTATGTCTATCTCCTCCCCTCCTCAAAGAATTTCCTTTCCCACCTTCCCCCACCAACTATCGTGAGATGACTCCTGGTCAGCCTCACTGGTTTCTAAGTTCCACCAGAGCCAACAAGGTGACCATTCCCAACTTGTATATACAAAAAGAAAAACAGTGTAGTGCTAGACTAGTGAAGAGAAACATATGTTGATATATGCAAATATGTCAAGACCCACAAAATTATTATGAGTCAACAAGTGATACTTAAAACAATAATCAGTGTGACACTGGTTTAAGGTGATACAATACACATATATAATGAGAACACTTGTGGATTATTCACCTGAAATCTATACCGTCATAAATAGTATAATATAAATCATATAAGTGATGATCCTTATAAATGTCCATACCCTAAAGGGTGTATATAGAGAAAAAAAAGGTGCAAAAATAAACAATAAAGTTCATAGGTGTCTCAAATGAAAGGATGAATCCAGACAAAATCCAGAGAGGCTATTGCAAAAATCAGGATTGCATGGTCCACCTTCAGTGCAGCCCACCACCAGATGGTAAAATTAGAGGCTTACCAGAAAGCCTGCGACCGCCCTTACTCAGGGGGGTCAATACAGGCTTAGTAGTGGAAAATATCCGTAGATGGTGTGTTCCCTGGATCGTTCTCACGCTCTTCCTCACCAAACAGATGTGAGTGGTCCTCAGCAACGGGGACTCCAATGTAGAAAAGGTGCTCCCATGGATTCCTTCAATACTCCTTCATGCATCAAAAATGCACCGGACCCCAGTACAGTTAAAAAAAGCAGGAAGAAGAAAGTATCTGGAACACGTCAAAAATATGCATGAAGAAACTCCCATTCCCAACTTGTATTGTATACCCATTAGCGCCCTACTGAGAAACCAAAATGAGAAACCAAAATCTCATTACAATAATGACGTCAAAGTGAAATACTGTGGGGGGAGGTCTGTGTGTTCCTAGGGGATGGCTTTGACATGTGAAACCTTCTTAAAATTCTATCTGTCTTTCCGTCATACCTTAGTCCCGCACAGTGATTAAACCATCTTAGGTCTTCAACACAACCGGTATGGAGAGAATAACCGTTAGGAGTAGGTGACTCTGTAAACCCATAACTGACTTATATAGTCCCTTGTTGTCTCCTCCATTATATGTAGACATATGCGTCCTGGGACTAAGCTCTCTTGCTTATAGGGTATGATTGTTCTCCTCAATTGTCATGTTTGGTAACTCCCTGCTTTCCAGTGATCTTGTCCCTTATGAACACCTTCAGTTCTGGAGTGTGGTATGACAATCTGCAGTGGGACACAGAGAGAGTAATAATCCAGGAGAGTCACGGTGTGCCATTAGAGGCTCATGGGGGGGATATCCTTCTTGCATGTCCTTCTCAAGAGACATTTCAAGGTGTCTGCAGTGGTGGGTGAAAGTACAAATATGAGGATATTAGCCGAGTCAGATATCTATCTTTAAGTGCATCCCTGATCCACACTGTCCAGTCACCTCCCCCAGTCCACCTTCCACCCAGATGTCAGGAGCTTGGCTTGAAGTTCAATCAAGGAAAAGGGGTTAGGGGTCCCCCCAGGTTTTGTCCAGGGAGAATGTTTAGTTTGCATAGGTGGTTTCTGAATGGGACAGGTGACAGGAGTCTCCAACACAGTGACATTTTATATGGGCATAACTGGGGGCACATTAGGGGTGAAATATTTGGGGAGGTATGCAAAAGTGTGTGTTCTCACCCTTGGGGCAGCCGTCGCTAGGTTTCCCTGGCTTCTTCTGGCGATGTGATGCGTGATCTGCGCCGGCCTCTCACTTGACCCTCCTACACGGGGGGCAAATCGTGGAATCACTTGGAGCCAATCCAGAACAGCTACTGGATCTGCTTCAAGAAATTCGAACAATGCAGGTAGTTCTGAGGGTGAGCACAGAGTGAAGAACTGTGACCTTTTCTTAAATGTCACTGCTATGGGGAAGCCCCAGCAGTATGTAATGCCAGCGTATTGAGCAATTTCAAGCACAGGCTTAAGTAGTGCCCTCCTCTGCAGGGTGGCCCTTGGGAGATCTGGCAAAATCTGAATAGTGGCCCCATCAAACTCAATGTCTCTCACCTCCCAAGCCTTCCGTAGGATGGTTTCTTTGTGCACATACTGATGAACTCTGCAGATCACATCCCTCGGGTGATTTGGGTCTGCGGATCATGGCCCCAGTGCTCTGTGTATCCGATCAAAGGACATAGTAGTTGGAAAGTTCTCCCCCGCTATGTTTCTAAATATGGCCAATGTAGTCGCTGCCAGGTCTTCTGAACCAGTGGCTTCGGGCAACCCCCGTATTCGTAGATTGTTCCTCCTACTACAATCCTCGATTTATTCAATATGCAGCTGCTGAGCGAGTACCGAGTTGATTGTCTTCCACTTGTTTTAGTCTCTTCTCAAGTATCGTCACCTTGGTCTCCCCTGCTCCCATACGATCCGTCAGGGATGTGATGTCTGCGCGCACCTCCGCAATATCCTTGCGTTGAGAGGCTTCAAGTCTGCTGGCTAGTGATTCAAAGTTGGCTCTCGTAGGTAGGGCCTGTAGAAGTGCTCGCAGCTCTGCGTCCGTCCATAGGGTGAGGGGTGTAAGATGCGGGTGAGCTGAGTCCTGTGTGTCCAAGCGGAATACCGCTGGGGTGTCCAGTTCCCTGTCCATGCTGAGTGGGGTCTCGGATTGTGTTTGTGTGGTGCTCGGTCCTGCACTCACATGTCCGCCGGGCCTCGTGCTGTCCGCCATCTTAGGAGCTGGAGATGCCTCCTGTGAGCTGGGGAAATATCTGTGGATTTCTCCTCGTGCTTGGAAAGCTGTTTTTTGTACTGTCTCCCTCTGCGTTTCCCAGCAGAGTACATGCTGTGGTTTTCTGTGAAATATCACTGATGTTAGGGCCAAAGAGGCCAGGACGGCACTGGAGCTCCACTGAAGCATGTCCCTACACGGCCATGTCCAGACCACGTCCCCCCGTAGCTCTGCTTTAAGTTCCCAGGCATCAGTAGGTTGCACCCGGTCTGACAGCCAGGGACCCTGTACATTAGTAATTTGCTGAGCTAATCTCTAAACAATAAAATATACAAATAGGTGTAGTGCCCTTTAAGATGAGCCTAACTTTTGTATATGACATTGTTTTGAAGTAGTAAATAGCTAATGACACCTTTATTAAAGTCAAAAGGCATAAACAAACCATTTTATACACAGTTTTACCAAATCAAATGTATAAAATTGGAAAATTAAAACTAAATAAGTGTGAAGTTTAATTCTGGAAATTTGATTGAATAATGTGTAAAGGTTTCCACATGCATTACTCACCTATGGTCCCAGTATGCTGTTAATTAAGATTTAAAATTAACAAATTCACACTTATAATGGGTTATAGTTCAATTACCTGTCTGCAGTTCTTTTCAAAACAAAATCAAAAATTTTACTTTGATACAGAAAACACTGCCAATATGCCAATGTTATAAAAGCCACTTAGTTCGGGAAAATAAACCAGAGTGACAGAGAGAGGAGCTTACCACTGTGCTGATTCTCCGTTCACTATCCAGTCTCAGGTTGGTGCAAGTTCAGGATGACCTGGGCTTAGAGCAAGGATCCTCAAGCTATGGCCCTCCAGCTGTTCTGGAACTACACATCCCATGAGGCATTGTAAAACTCTGACATTCACAGACATGACTAGGTATGATGGGAATTGTAGTTCCTGAACACCCGGAGGGCTATAGTTCGAAGACCCCTGGCTTAGAGGAAGAGGGTTGAATGATACTGACCATCAGGCTGAGGACATCTAAAGGCAGCAAACACTGGTTTTATTATTTTGTATTTTAAAGAGCTATGCATTTTTATCTCTATTTAATTTTTGACTGGAGTTAGGCTTTAACAATCCTTGGGTTTATTTAAAATAACAATGATGGATAACAGCTGATTTTGAAAGCCAATTCACCAGTGTCACAAGAAACCCCATGCATGTCTACAAGGCTGCTGCTAGAAATCACGGGGCCCCGTACAACCTACCTGACAGGGCACCACTGAAAAAATATCAAAACAATATTTTTGCTAAAAATATACAAAAATCATTATTAGCAGGCACAAACACAACATAACTTACAAACTTACGGGAGTACGGTACGGGGGGGAGGAGGACACAGTATAGGGGGGCACAGTAAGAGAGGGACAGGAAAGTACAGTTCGGGGGGGCAGGGGGGTAGGAAGGTAAAGTATGAGGAGGCAGAATAGCACAGTACAGTGGTTAGGGGGATACAGTACATGGGGGAGCAGGAGGGCACAGTAGAGGGGGAGGGTAGGTGAACATAGTACAGGGGGAAGAACTATTCTTTCCAAGTGTGAGACTTTTTCACAGCCTAGATGTTTATAGAAGGGTCCAAAATCCAAGCAGCACCTTTGGACTTTCAAAGAGCATACATTGTGCATCTAATTTCCTGTCTACCTATCACATTTCTTGAGTCCATGAAGTGCCAGAACAAGAGAAACAACCAAAAAATGGCCCTATTTTGGAAAGAAAACACCCCAAGATATTTTCTGAAAGGTTTAGCGAGTCTTTTAAAAATGTTATATTTTTACCACAATTTTTTTAGAGGGACCCAAAATCCAAGGATGAATTACACAGGTAGTTTCCTGAGTAACCAACAAATTTTTGAAGCCCTGGAGTACCAAAAGAGTGGAAATACCCACAAAGTGACCACATTTTGGAAAGCAAACCCCCCATGGTATGTTCTAAGAGGCACGTTGAATCTTTCGAAGACAATCTTTTTGCCACAAGTTTTTGCAGAATGAAAATGAAAATGTATTTTTTACACAAATTTGTCAATTAATAAGATATTTCTAACACACAGCATAGGCATACTTAAAATTACTCCTCGATAAACATTCTTATACTCCTTCCAAGTACGGCAATACAACCTGTGTGAGACTTTGTGAGACTAAATTACACATCTAATTTCCTGACTACCTATCACATTTTTTGAGGCCCTGAAGTACCAGGACAGAAAAAACACCCACAAAATGACCATGTTTTGGGAAGCTCTCCTCCGGCCATTGCAAATAAGCAGTCAGATGGGAACTTTTCCAATGTACGTAGATGTACCAGTACGTCCTTCCACTCCCGCGCCTCAATGTGTGCCCTCTAGGGCATGCAGCAGTACACTCTTTGATTTCTGTGTCCTACGATAACAGCGGATTGGATATCGGTGTACAGAGGCAATGAAATTGGCCCTGTACCATGTGTGATTGCTGTGACTAATCAGCGGTTAATAAGCGGTTAATAATGGAAAACTTAAAAAAGCAGTAGAAAAGGCAAAAAGTTCACATGTTTTCTTCGTTCTATCCTAAACTACAAAAATAAATTAATAATATAATCTGCTCTTTGGATCAATTATTCACAAAATCAACAAAAAAAAACAAAACAATATACTACAATATTCCAATGATATGTCTGAAAACAAATACCACCAGAAGCATCACTCTAAACCATTGATATCAAATATCTATTGCCCGCAAACAATATTTATGTGCATCTAATTGATAAATGTAATTCATGAACAATTGTTTAAATAATATTAATCCCTTATTTTATATCATGTGCAAAACAAATTGCAAAAAATAAGATCCACGAAACAGGAAAGTGTCCTCCTAAATGCATAAATTGCAGAATCTCCGAGCAGTGTTGCAGTAATTGTTAGACATGTGCAATCCGTTTTGTAACGAATCAAAATTCGGCCGAATCTTTTGGACATTCAGATGCATCCGAATAAAAAAATAACGAATTTCAACTAATACGAAAGAAATTATAGCAAATATAACAAAATAATTTGACATGATTCGGTCATTTGTTAAAGATCTAATGAAACAGAAGGTCAATCAAAGTAAATCTTACAGTCTAATCGGCTGATTCATTTTGTGCTGGAGGTTGGATATTACTGGCAAAGTGCATTCCTGAGAACTGAGTGAGAAGGGTGTTGTATTGTATTTGAGCAGAGGAAAAGAGATATTGTCATTGTGTGTGTTACCTGCTTGCCGACTGCCTCACGACGATATACGTTGGCAGAAGGGCACGTACAGGCAAAATCACGTACCTGTACTTTGCCTTTAAGAGGCTGCCAGCGGGCGCGCGCGCGCCCGCAGCAAGCTGTGTGAGTCGGGTTGTGGGTCCCGTGGACTCGATCGTCGCGGAGATACCCACGATTGCCTCACGGGGATGAAGGACGGTAAACGCTATAACTTTTGCGCAAACCGATCAATAATCAATAATCGCTTATTGCGATTTTCTTACCAAAAATATATAGAAGAATACGTATCGGCCTAAACTGAGGAAAAAAATATTTTTTTAATATATTTTTGGGGGATATTTATTATAGCAAAAAGTAAAAAATATTGCGTTTTTTTCAAAATTGTCGCTCTATTTTTGTTTATAGCACAAAAAATAAAAACCGCAGGGGTGGTCAAGTACCACCAAAAGAAAGCTCTATTTGTCGGAAAAAAAGGACGTCAATTTTGTTTGGGAGCCACATCGCACGACTGCGCAATTGTCAGTTAAACAACGCAGTGCCAAATCACAAAAAGTGCTCTGGTCAGGAAGGGGGTAAATTCTTCCGGGGCTGAAGTGGTTAATAGATTCAATAAACAAACGACTTTCCAAACTACATATCATTATTACGAATCAATATACATACATAAATATTGAATTTCAACTAATATGAAAGAAATTATAGCGGATATAACGAATGAATTCGACATGATTTGGTAGTTTGTTAAAGATCTAATAAAACAAAAGGTCAACTCAAAGTAAATCTTACAGTCCAATCAGCTGATTAATTTTGTGCTGGAGGTTGGATTACTGGCAAAGTGCATTCCTGAGAACTGAGTGAGAAGGGTGTTGTATTGTATTTGAGCAGAGGAGAAGAGATATTGTCATTGTGTGTGTTAATAGATTCAATAAACAAACGACTTTCCAAACTATGTATCATTATCACGAATATATATACATACATATATATCAAATTTCAACTAATATGAAAGAAATTATAGCGGATATAACAAATGAATTCAACATGATTCGCGATTCAGTATAACTAATATCGACACTCTACAGAAATAACAAATTATCTGAAAATGAATTAACGTAACATAACGAATATAACAGAACGAAACTATGTATTTTACGAATGACAACGAGCCGAAACTAAACAACATTTTCCATTGTGTACAAGTCTAGTAATTGTACACAATCCTCTCATGCTCAATAGTGCTTGCTTCCATCAATTGTAAGGCAACCCCAGTGGACACAAGCACTCACCAGATAAAAAGGCCCCTTAATAAAAAGGTATAAATGCATTTGATTTAATTAGCCTCTTACTGCCCTGTTTCTTGAGACAAACTGTGGATAAGAAAGAAGGAAAATGTTTACATGTGAGTTACTAGGTAGTTTAGAACTAAGAGAGAACAAGAGGAACAGTACGAAGTAACAGAGGCTAAAAGGTGTTAACCTTTACCTACTCTATACAAAGTAAAACTCACGTTTGGTATATAAATACTTCTGAATGTGGCCTAGAAAATAATCTAATTTATTAAGGGAGTAAAACATGTTCACTTTTGAAGAGATTTTTCACTTTGAAAGTAAATCTTCACTTAGCTTACTGAATATTGTATCAATTCTCTTTGGAAATAAATCACAATCATGTAGAAGGAACAATTAAATTCAAGAGATTTTCTTGGACTTAATTAGATTATTTAGGTCAGCAAAGTGTCACTAAGCTATGTGAAAAGCTCCTTGCAGCATGAATTATCACTAAAAGTTAATGTGCTCAACTCTTTTCTTTACATCTCTCTTTAAAGTTTATTTAGACCCATATATTGTTTTGTAGATAGAATAGGGAAAGGTAAGAACCCCTGTCTTTTTCATGCCATTTGTGCATATATTATTGAGATTTGCCATTACTTTTTGGCCCTGGGACTATATTTTCCAGACTGAAAACAAAGGTATATCTTTGACATTGCACCAGACAACCATAACATTCTTATAGGCATCAGAGCATTCCTTTACATCTATGTTGCTGTTAGAGAACTCCCTGTTTTGTAAAAAAAATCTACACATAAAAGGCAATAGAGGACCCTCTGTATTAGAGTCCCGGACAACATAAATACCTGAAAGGGAATCTAACCCATCATCACTCTATCCAAGGCAGAAAGATACAAAACAACACGACAATGTGAGTTTGGAACTTTTGGCATACCTTCTATAATTGAACCTGGTGCTTGGCTGGGACCAGGACCTTCCTCCTCTGGCTCTGTGTCCTCAACCTAGAGGCAGGAGGCCTGTGTGGTGAGCCATCTTCTGCAGCTTTCTCCTCTTTTACTGTGGAGAAGTTGCTGTCTTCTTCCTGCTGCTCCTCCTCAAAGAACAGGAGGAACTCAGCACAAGAATCCTTCTCCACTTCCACCTGACCAGATGCAGTAATTGGTGTTTGTGGCTGGCAGGGCCGCTGATAAGCCCTCCTGTACCTGGCCCAGGCCCCATCAGGTTGAAAGGGAGGCCTGGGCACCTGCCAAACAGTACTGCCTTATTGCCAACTCTTGTGGCTCCCCCTGCAGCTCTGCCGCCTTCAACTCATTCTTCTCCATCTGGCTGCAGTGCAAGGGGATTGGAATCTGTGTGCCCACCCCCCTGCTGTGCTGTCGGGGGCCTCCCTGTGTGCCCCCCTTCCCTGCAGCATTGCCAGCTTCCCTCCTCTCCCGCCAGTGACTGAGGGCACACAGGATGGAGAGCGGGGAATGTGTGGTAAATATGTCCTATTTACCTGCCCTTCATTTCTTGAATGAACACAGTGAGCGTTTGGCGCCGATCACTCACTGTGTCCATTTATTGTTGAATCATAGTAAATTGTGTTTCCTATACTTCAGTTTATGAATTAACATGGAGCCTCAGAGTGCTTCCCATTCATTCACTGTTCAGTGCAGATGAGGCTGCAGAGAAAGGGACTGGGGAATCTCTGTCCCCAGTCCCTTTCTCTGTTTCAAATGTGATATCCCCTGATGTTTCACCAAAGGCCCCCCAACAAGACTGTTAAAAAAATGAAAAAAAAAAATAGGGGGCCCTGTCAGGTAGGCTGTACAGCAGCCCTGTATAGCTAGGAAAGAAAAAGGACAAAAATAAAGAATTTTGACCTGTCAATTACTATGTTCTTAATTTTGAGAGAAAAAAGAATAGTAAGAAACAACAAAGGCTTGATAATATAAGAACTTAGAAGCACATAGAAAAGGTTAATTGTAACACCCTCCCACAAAATGTATTAAATCATTATTTGGATGGCAGCTATCTCCACTGAAAATAGCCAAGGAAACCAGGGTTTCTCTTAGGCCGCTTTCACACTGGGACGGGCGTTGATGGTAAAAAGCTGCTAGTTGTAGTGGCGCTTTACCGTCATTTTAGCGGTGCTATTCAGTTGCTAGCAGGGCACTTTTAACCCCCGCTAGCGGCCGAATAAAGGGTTAAATGTTCCCGTGCAGCACCGCTGCCGAAGCACTTTGTAGACACTTCAGCAGAGGTGCCCATTCACTACAATGGGCAGGAGCAGTGGGGGAGCGGTGTGTACCCTCTTCCACCACCCCAAAGATGCTGCTTGCAGGACTTTTTTTTAACATCCTGCCAGTGCATTGCCCCAGTGTGAAAGCACTCGGGCTCTCACACTGGGACTGCAGGGGAGGTGTTTTTAGGAGCTATTTTTAACCCAAAAGCGCCTGAAAAACGCTCCAGTGTGAAAGGGGTCTAATTGATTTTGCTCAACAGTGCTACAATTGCAGAACTCTTGGGAGGTGGCAAAACTGCATTTATAACTGGACACAGAGCAGCTCCATAATTGATGCATGGGAAAACGGGGAGGGGGTGTTGTGTGGCATTGCCGACATATGTATACATGCAAAAATTGTTTCTTTAGTGCTAGCAACAGCTCACAAAGACATAATGCACACAATCACATAGGATTCTCAGACTCACATTTGGATGGTAGCTCATGTCACAGGAAGGGAAATTTTAATAAAACGTAACATAAGGACAGAGTTCCTTGTCCCCCTGATGTCACAAAAGTTCTTGCTGCATTACAAGCAGTCATGGAGTGGCAGAAAAGTGCTATACAGTTTCAAGACACATACACCCACACACATAATAATATATACTATAAAAATATATACTAGGGTATAAAAAACTTGAACTGAGAGGTTGCTGTACTATGCAATGTTAGTACAGCGATCTCTCACTGTGCTATTCTGACAGGGGTACCATCAACCTCCCACAACACACCAGTCAGTGCTCGCAGTATTGGCTGCAGGTGCTGATCTGATGCCAATTGGCTGCTGGTTTCGAAGCATGCTCATTTGACAGAAGCTGGTCATGAGATCAGCTTCTGTTGGACAAGCAGCTGTATACGCGGGCCGAGTTTGTACTGTAATGGCTGATTTTGGCCAATATATGGCCTGTGTGTACGGGGCTTTACCTTGACAATGGCCACAATCCCTCAGTGATTGAAGATTAGATCTTTACTCAGAGATCTTTACTCAGTACAGTAATGCCCTGTACACATGGTCGGACATTGATCGGACATTCCGACAACAAAATCCATGGATTTTTTCCGACGGATGTTGGCTCAAACTTGTCTTGCATACACAAGGTCGCACAAAGTTGTCGGAATTTCCGAACGCCAAGAACGCGGTGACGTACATCACGTACGACGAGACTATAAAAGGGCAGTTCAGTACCAAGCGCGGCACCCTTTGGGCTCCTTTTGCTAATCTCGTGTTAGTAAAAGTTTGGTGAGAGACGATTCGCGGTTTTTCAGACTCGTGGTTTTCAGATCATATTTCTGCTGTTCAGTTTGTGCTTGTGGGTTTGTATCTGGTCTTCAGTGCGTGCAGCGAGTTACCATTGACTTGTCATTGTGTTCTTGTCCGTTCGTTACTGATTTTCAGGTCACTCTGTACAGGCCTTGCTGTTCTTCAGTGCGTTCTGTTACTCCGTTCTGAGCAGCCAACCGTTTTCTAGCCATGTTGCGTGTACGTACTCATCGTAGAGTTCGTACTGTGTGGGGGCTTGGTGTTGGGGTCCTTACTTTGACACAAGCCCAGTCCATGAACAGGCTGAGGAGGAGTTCATGGACCAAGAATTGGTTGCTCCAGCGTGACCAATTCTGTCACATGCCTTTGCCCCGTGAGATCGGTGAGAATAATCCTGACGATTTCAGGAACTTTCTCCGTATGACAGACCCCATTTTTCACCATTTGTTGGCTTTACTAATCCTTTATATCAGCAGGCAGGATACCTGCATGAGGCAAGCCATCACTCCGGAGCAGAGGTTAGTCACCTCCCTGCGGTACTTGGCAATGGGGAGAAGCCTGCAGGACCTCAAGTTCTCGACAGGCATCTCTCCTCAGGCTCTGAGGATCATTATCCCGGAGACCTGTTCTGCCATCATTCAGGCCCTGCAAAAGGAGTATATTAAGGTAAGATTTTTATCCTTTAACATCACATTTTATTGTATTTAATGTTTGCTAATGTATTGTATTTCTTTCCTCATTCCCTAATTACCATGATTGTAATATGCTGTGAATGTCCCCTTTGTCCTCATGCATGCTGGATTTTAAAAAAAAATTTTTTGTCCTTCATACATATTTTCCTTCACTAACCTCCCCAGCATGCTCTCCTGGGCCTATATCCACCTCTTCTACTCAATTAACAATGTATTTTGTCAGCTCCATAGTAGTGCTTTACCCTGAATACCCCCTAAAATGTGTAAAATTGTGATTTGTGCTTTAAATTCTGGCAAGTTTTTTTGGGGTCCCAAAATCATTTGGAACCCTCCCTCCCCCCCAAATGCTAACTCGGCTGATACCAATCCTCTTCTATCATCAATCCTCTATCTGCTGACTTTGCCAAACCCATACACACTATACCCACCTCTTTTGTGGTCATATTTATGGATGAATTCCCCAAAGTATGTAGTGCAAGGGCCTGCCTGAATACTTTCAAATGGTACTGTTTAAAGATCTTGTATCCAATTATTATCTTGATAGGTAATATCCGATTGTAAAAATGTGCTTCAGTGTGTACAGTGTGTATTTCTATCTTTGTATTATGACTCTTCTTACCTGTCCAGGGGGCTGCCAATAGTGTAAATAAGGAGGGGCTGGCCAAAGTAATATACATTATTTAGGCATTCATCTTTCAATGAAGTGGAGAGGGTTACCTGGCCAAAACATCTCCCCCCTAAAATTTTTAAAATGGCCCATGGGGGGGGGGGGGATCTGATAGGTGGACCTTATACCTTTGTCTTTAAATACTCCCTAAAATAAATGTTATGTTGATGTTGGCCAAGAATGTTTGTGTCTAATCTGCTTTCCATGTTTATGTGCAAAATGATTCATTTATTTTTCTTGTTTGACTCCACAGTTTCCTTCCAACCAAGAGGAATGGCAGACTGTGGCCTCCCACTTTGCCCAGTGGTGGGACTTTCCTAACTGTGTCGGGGCAATTGATGGGCAACACGTCCACATCGTCCCACCACCCAACTCTGGGTCATACTATTACAACTACAAGGGGTTCAATAGTATTGTGATGTTGGCGGTGGTGTTGGCTACTTATGGGTTCCTGTATGTGGACGTGGGGAAGAATGGCAGGATGTCAGATGGTGGAGTCATCACCCACACGTAGTTCTACAGGCGTCTCCAGAATGGAAGCTTGGGCTTGCCACCTCCAGAAGACAATGCGGAAGAACTCCCATTCGTCTTCGTTGCGGATGAAGTGTTTGCACATCTTATGCGGCCATTCCCTATGAGGACCCTCACCCCGGACCAGAGGGTTTTTAATTACTGGCTGGCCAGAACCAGAAGAGTGGTGGAGAACATGTTTGGAATAATTGCCAGCCGATTCCGCCTATTTCTTACACCAATACACATGGCGGAATATAAACTCAATCACATCATTCTGGCTTGCTGTGTTCTCCACAACTTTTTAAGGAGAAATTATTGGAACTATGCTGGCTCAGTTCAGTTGGGCCTGAAGCCGGAATTAATATGAATAAACCAAACCTGACGGCGCTTGAAGCTGGCCGTCCTGGCTTGCCCCCCCAGAGTGCCCGTGAGGTCCATCTAAGATACATGAAATACTTTGCGGGTAGGGGGGCCATCGATATGCCAGACAGTGTCTGAGACATTTTTTACATAAAAATATATTTTAAACTGAACAAATATTTGCATAAATTTACTGCTTGGCTTTCTTTTAGCTGACCATGACTGAAATTTGGGGAGTCCTGAAAATGGCGTGATTATAAAGCACTGTTGGGTGTTATTTACTAAAGGAAAATACACTTTGCACTACAAGTGCAATTGAGACTGCACTGAAACTGCACTTGTAGTGCAAAGTGGATTTGCCTTTAGTAAATAACCCCCAATGACACTGAAAACACCAACTTTACAACAAAAAATGCTTTTGAGCAATGAAAGAAGAAGCCACACATTGTAGATTCTCAATCTTTTTTTATCAAAGCACAATCACATGTGCATTTTTAAAAGGTTTTTAAAAAAACCAACATGTTTGTTGTATAACAATTTTTTATGCCACATTAAAAAGTAGAAATTGCCTTTTAAGGTAAAACAGGCATGTTTAAAAGCAAAAAGAAATACAGTACACAACTCTGGAACTTACAAAGTTCAACTTTTATAGAAAGTGAAGGCAATATCAGACATGATTATTTATAAACTGTGTTTGATATTGCGTTCAGCAGATGGGGTGAAGTCACCCCTGCAAAAGCCAAATTTTGAAGATGCACACAAATTGCCGAATTTCAACATGTGCTAGCTGCCATCATGGGGGATCAATGGACGTGTTTTGTGGGTGCAACCCCTTCCTCTCAGCTACTTTATTATTGAGGAAGGGGTTGCACCCACAAAACGCGTACATTGATCTCCCATGATGGCAGATAGCATATGTTGACACACTGTGTGCATCTTCAAAATTTGATGTCACAAAATTTTCACAAAATTGTCAGAAAAACAAAAACACAAAGCACAAATAAGTTAAGGATTTTTAGGGGTTTTAAATTCTCCCTAAAACATCAATGATGTTCTTCATTTTGTTTTGAACATCATTGATGTTTTGCTTGATGTTTTCCAAGTCCCTATTACACCCCATTATCTCCCCGATCAGGATCTGGGCACTTTCACTGGTGAAATGACCTTCTTCCACAACATCACGATCACCTAAAAATATATAGAAAAAGAAAACACCATGTATTATAAATATGCCGGCATTCATCTCTTACCTGAACCTGTGGTTGCAGACACTCACCTCTTGTGGTAACAATTTCCACCACATCTCCCTCCTCCTCCTCTGCTTGGGTTTGGGGGATTTCCACTTCTTCATGAGGTAGGGGGTCTGTTGTCCTCTGAGTCTTTTCTCCCCTATTGTCAAGCTTGAATACTTACCTGTTTTGTACAAGCTTCACAGATGGAGACACCCCTATAATATTCACTGGAGCACCTGTGTGGGCCCCCCAATAAAAAGGGTGTTCTTGTGTCCCACACTAGTGATCCAACGTCCAGATGTGTAAACAGCTGCTGAGTGTCCTCTCCTTACACAAAATCTAGTTTGCATTTCATTCTAGTTACAAACCCATCTAGACAAGAAACTTATTTTAAGAGAAGTAGGCCAGAAAAAAAATATTGAAATGCATCTGGACAAAACATGGTGTTTTATTGGCCGAACGAACAATGTTTCCTACGAACGAATAATGTGTCCATGAACATGAAAGTTGCCTTTTTAAACTGTACAACAGTAAAGAAAAGCACATGGAGCAGCACGAACGTTCTAAAAATAACGAATAGGAACGCAGCACAACTACTTACTTTTTTGCAGCACTCTCGTGATCCTTCTATACTGATCGTGCTCCCTGATTTTGAGGTCCGACCACCGCTTCCTCAATTGATCCTTGGATCGCCGTACCCCAAAATTCCTGTGCAGACTCTTCACAACTTTAGTCATGATCTTGGCCTTTCTGACATTGGGGTTGGGGTAAGGTCCATACTTCCCGTCATAGTCGGCCCTCTTCAGTATGTCGACCATCTCCACTAGGGATGAGCTTCGTGTTCGAGTGGAACCCATGTTCGACTCGAACGTCGTGTGTTTGGCCAATCACTGAATTACGAACGATATGGGCCGTTCGCGCCAAATTCAAGTGGTGCGTCATGCCCATAATTCACTGCAGCATCGCAGTGCATTGCTGGCTGATGATTGGCCAAGCATGCACTATGACCCGCATGCTTGGCCAATCACAGCGCCGTCTGTACAGAGAGCCGTAATTGGCCAAAGCTAGGGTGGCTTTGACCAATTATGGCTCAGGGGGTTTAGTACACGCCCCACACTATATAAGGCCACCTGCACGGCGGCCCTGTGGAGTGTGTTCCGGCGTTGAGAGAGAGATAGATAGACAGAGAGACAGTGTCATTTGATTTAAGTTAGATAGAGTAGGCAGGCGAGTCAGTTAGCTGCACTTACAGTGTATTGTGTATATATATATATATATATATATACATCCTAAGTGTTGTATATATATATATATATATATATATATATACACTGTATTCAGTTTAGCTAGATCCATTCCTGTTATTCTCTTCCTACTACTGACAGGCAGGCAGGTGTTTTTACAGTATTTACAGCTACCTGAAGAAAATTGCTGGTGTTCTTCTGATCCTATTAGTCCTATTAGCTACAGTATTTACAGTTAGTGTAGTGCATCCTGTGCACAGTGTGCACCTAAAGCTACCTGAAGAAAATTAGTGTTCTTCTGATCCTTTTAGTACAGTACCACAGGCAACTACAGTATTTACAGTTAGTGTAGTGCGTCCTCTGCACAGTGTGCACCTAAAGCTACCTGAAGAAAATGAGTGTTCTTCTGATCCTATTAGTACAGTACCACAGGCAGCTACAGTATTTACAACTTAGTGTAGTGCGTCCTCTGCACAGTGTGCACCTAAAGCTACCTGAAGAAAACTAGTGGTGTTCTTCTGATCCTATTAGTACAGTACCACAGGCAGCTGTAGTATTTACACATTAGTGTAGTGCGTCCTCTGCACAGTGTGCACCTAAGGCTACCTGAAGAAAATTAGTGGTGTTCTTCTGATCCTATTAATACCACAGGCAGGCAGCTACAGTATTTACAGTTAGTGCACTGTGTCCTCTGCACAGTGTGCACCTAAAGCTACCTGAAGAAAATTAGTGGTGTACTTCTGATCCTATTAATACCACAGGCAGGCAGCTACAGTATTTACAGTTAGTGTAGTGCATTCTCTGCACAGTGTGCACCTAAAGATACCTGGAGACAATTGCTGTTGTTCTGCTCCTATTAATACCACAGGCAGGCAGCTACAGTATTTACAGTTAGTGCACTGTGTCCTCTGCACAGTGTGCGCCTAAAGCTACCTGAAGAAAATTAGTGGTGTTCTTCTGATCCTATTAATATCACAGGCAGGCAGTTACAGTATTTACAGTTAGTGTACTGCGTCCTCTGCACAGTGTGCACCTAAAGCTACCTGGAGACAATTGCTGGTGTTCTCATACTAATAATACTACAGGCAGGCAGTTGATTCTGCTAGCTTCAGTATCAGTATATATATATATATATATATATACATCACAGCTTTGTGCAGCTACATCTCACTGCAGGCCATTAGTATGTCTGGAAGGCCAACAAGGAGAGGCAGACAGTCACAAGCCAATAAAAGAGAGCAAGCAGGCTCTGTGTCTAGAGGCAACAGTGCTGGTCATGGAGACGGTGCATCCTCATCAGCACGTGGCCGTGGGACATGCTTGTCCTTTTTTTCGGCAGCTGGCCATGTTGAGCCGCAACATGCGGAAGACTTGGTAGAGTGGATGACCAAGCTGTCCTCATCCTTCTCATCCTCTCTCATCCAGGCTCAGGGTACTTTGTCTGGCAAAGCAGCTGCCAACGTGGCCTCTTCCCTTGGCTCAGTGGCATCAGTCACTCCTTCCCTAGCCCCACCATGTCCTCCTGAGCAGTCCCCCGAACTGTTTGACCACAGTATTGGGTACATGCTCTAGGAGGATGCCCAGCATTTTGAAGGCTCCGATGATGGTACTCAGCTAGAGGAAGGCAGTAACGTGAGCCCAGAGAGAGGGGGTGCCCAAGAAGGACAGCAATCTGGCAGTCATGTTCCCCCAGCTGCAGCATACTGCCAGCTTTGCTCCAGTGATGAGGAGGGAAGGGATGATGAGGTCACTGACTCAAGCGGACAGGGCAGTCAGCGTTAAGGTGCATATTACCGCTGACTCATGGTCCAGCAGGCATGGACAGGGACATTACCTATCTTTCACCACGCACTGGGTGACTCTTCTGGCAGCTGGGAAGGCTGCAGGACAGGGTGCAGTACTGTTGGAGGTTGTTCTGCCACCACGCCTCCAAAATACTACTAGTGGTGATTCTTCCACGCCTCTCTCCTCCACCCCCTCCTCTTCTTCCTCCTCCATGGCCTCTTCCTGTGCTGATTTGACTTCGGAACCAGCGGTGCTCCGTAAGCGTTCAAGAGGCTACGCAAGCATGCAGGCCAAAAGATGCCATGCGGTGCTTGAGCTGGTGTGCTTGGGGGACAGGAGCCACACTGGGGCAGAGATTCTGTCAGCTCTGCAGGAGCAGGTTCAGAGGTGGTTGACGCCACGCCAGCTTAAGACAGGTATGGTGGTTTGCGACAATGGCACCAACCTCCTCTCCACCCTCCAAAAGGGACAACTGACCCATGTGTCCTGTTTGGCTCACGTCCTTAACTTGGTGGTGCATCGGTTCTTGGGCAGGTACCCGGGCTTACAGAATGTCCTGAGGCAGGCCAGGAAAGTCTGTGTGCATTTCCACAGGTCATATAATGCCAGTGCTTGGCTGGCTGACCTCCAAAAGGAATTTAACCTGCCCAAGAACTGCCTAATCTGTGACATGCCCACCAGGTGGAACTCAACGTTGGCCATGCTGCAGGAGCTGCACACGCAGAAGAGGGCCATCAATGAGTACCTGTGCGACTATGGCACCAGGACAGGGTCAGGGGAGCTTTTTTTTTCCCCACGCCAGTGGGCCATGATCAGGGATGCATGCACTGTCCTGTCACCATTTGAGGAGGCCACGAGAATGGTGAGCAGTGACAGTGCATGCATCAGTGACACTGTCCCCCTTGTCCACCTGTTGGAGCACACGCTGCATGGAATAATGGACAGGGCACTTGAGGCAGAACAGAGGCAGGAAGAGGAGGACTTCCTTAGCTCTCAAGGCCCCCTTTATCCAGACAGTGTTCCTGCATGCCTGCCGATCACACATGAAGAGGACGAGGAGGAGGAGGAGGAGGAAGAGGAGGATTGTGTCAGCATGGAGGTGGAGCCTGGCACTCAGCATCAGCAGCAGTCTTTAAGGGATCATTTACAGTCCCAAGAAACCCATGGGCTTGTACGTGGCTGGGAGGAGGTGGCTGTGGATCATGTCGTGCTTAGTGACCCAGAGGACTCCGGACCGAATGCCTCAGCAAACATACGCTGCATGGCCTCCCTGATCCTGCAAAGCCTGCAGAAGGATCCTCATATTCGTGGTATCAAGGAGATGGATCAATACTGGCTGGCAACCCTCCTTGATCCACATTACAAGGGTAAGGTTGCGGACCTTATCTTGCCGTCACAGAGGGAGCAGAGGATGAAACATCTTCAGGAGGCCTTGCAAAAAGGTCTGTGCAACGCGTTCCCAGAGACTGGGTGGTTACAAACCCCTGTTCATGGACAACGTGTTGCCGAGGCTTCAGTCAGTCGAAGAAGGAGCGGTGGAATAGGTGGCCGTCTGACCGATGCGTTCAGACAATTTTTTAGTCCGCAGCCCCAAGGTATGATCGGTTCCAGCAACCATTGCCAGCGTCTGTTTTACATGGTGCAGGAATACCTAAGGGCAAGATCTGACTTGGACACCTTTCCCACCGAAAATCCTCTGGGTTACTGGGTCTTGAGGATGGATCACTGGCCAGAGCTTGCACAGTATGCAATTGAGCTATTGGCCTGTCCTGCATTCAGCGTTCTTTCGGAACGCACATTCAGTGCTGCTGGAGGTTTTGTAACCGATCAAAGGGTGCGCCTGTCCACCGACTTGGTCGATAGACTGACCTTCATAAAAATGAATCAGTCTTGGATCACCACCAGCTACCAAGCACCTGATGCTGATGTAACCGAATCATTTTATTTTAAATGTCAGATCCCTTCAAGACTGCCTATGCTGATGCTGAATGACTATCCTGTTATGCTGAGTGACTATCCTCTTCCTCCTCAATGATCATGCTGATAGCTTGTAAGAATATTTTTGGGTCTGGGCGCCGCCACCAGTGGCTAAGGCCCAATTTTTCAGCCCCTGTTTAACAGGGGCGTGTAATTACAATTTTTGATGCAATACTTTGCAGCAGGGCTTGTTCCTGCGCTCCAACTAGAGTATCTGTGAGGGGTTGCAGTGTTGTGGCACCAGCACCAGTGCCTAAGGCCCAATTTTTCAGCCCCTCTTTAACAGGGGCGTGTAATTACAATTTTTGATGCAATACTTTGCAGCAGGGCTTGTTCCTGCGCTCCAATTAAAGTATCTGTGAGGGGTTGCATTGTTGTGGCACCAGCATCAGTGCCTAAGGCCCAATTTTTCAGCCCCTCTTTAACAGGGGCGTGTAATTACAATTTTTGATGCAATATTTTACAGGAGGACTCATTCCTGCACTCCAACTAGAGTATCTGTTAGGGGTTGCAGTGTTGTGGCACCAGTGCCTAAGGCCCAATTTTTCTGCCCCTGTTCAACAGGGACATGTAATTACAATTCTTGATCTAATATCTCACAGCAGGGCCAGTTTCTGCGCCCACCAAGGGTAACTGTGAGGACTTACAGTGTTGTGGCACCAGCACCACCACCACCAAAGGCCCAATTTTTCTGCCCCTATTCAACAGGTGCATGTAATTACAATTCTTGATCTAATATTTCACAGCAGGGCCCGTTCCAGCACCCACCAAGAGTAACTGTGAGGACTTACAGTATTGTGGCACCAGCACCACCACCATCACCAAAGGCCCAATTTTTCTGCCCCTGTTCAACAGGGGCATGTAATTACAATTCTTGATCTAATATTTCACAGCAGGGACCTATGAGGGCTTACAGTGTTGTGGCAACACCAACACCTAAGGCCACAATTTCTGCAGAGTATATAGGGCAGGCAAATAATTTAAAACATCCAACTTACAAACGACTCCTACTTGCAAAGAAGGAGACAACAGGAAGTGAGATGAAATCTACCCCTAGGAAGGGAAATTCTCTCCTGTAAGAGTTAATATGGGAAAAACGTGTCTCCTTTCCACTGATGCTTTATCACCAATCCTTGTTTCACTAACAACCCCAAATTTTCCAAAAACATTTGTCATTGGGACAGAAAGTGAGGTAAAATCTTCTGAAGAGGTGCACAGACAGCAAAACACATGTCACAGGGGTGATAACCCTTCCCTATGTTTTCCAAAAAGCTTAAAAATAGATTTTTTGGCTGGAGCTACACTTTAAAAATGTACCAGTTCAAAATTACAAACATATTCTACTTAACAACAAACCTACAGTACCTGTCTTGTTTGCACCACCTGTATACTGCTGTTCAGAGGGCCTGGGGCCCCACGCTTTTCCTTTTTTTAATTTGGGTGCGGGGTTCCCCTTAATATCCATACAAGACCCAAAGGGCCTGGTATTAGACTTGGGGGGGTACCCATGCCGTTTGTCTCACTGATTTTCATCCATATTACCGGGATTACATTAAAGCCGTAAGCAGTTTGAAATGACTTTTATTCCTTTAAATGTCATTTTGTGCAGGGACTGTTCTAAGCACGGGATACATGCGCCACTTCACAGGCATACGATAGATACCCCCCAGGTACGATATTTAAATTAATATTTCCATTTTCTTTTCCCTTTAAACATCATTAAAATCACTGCTCCCGAAAAAACGGCCGTTTTTAAAACTTATTTTTGCATTCATACATGTCCCCTGGGGCAGGACCCGGGTCCCCAAACCCTTTTTTAGGACAATACCATGCAAATTAGCCTTTAAAATTAGCACTTTTGATTTCGAACGTTCGAGTCCCATAGGCTTCAATGGGGTTCTAACGTTCATGCGAGTCCATTCGCAGGTTCTGGTGTGAACCGAACCGGGAGGTGTTCAGCTCATCCCTAATCTCCACCATCTCTACAAAGGCCATATTTGAGGCCTTAAATCATCTCCTCCGGGATTGTGATGTTTTTGACTCCGGGCATTCCTCCTCCTCGTTGCTGTAATTAGCATGCACCTGCTGTGTCTCCGCCATGTGCTCTTCCCCACTGTGCCGAACGAGAAGGTGAGGGAAATACACTAGAAAGAACATCAGGGTGGGCGGAGTTTCACGCATGCGCAGTGTATATAAAGTGTAACATGCGTGCGTAGTACGTACGATCTGTGAGCGGAGGAAGGAGTATAGAAAGCACCGACCGTGATAACGAAGGTAACATTTAAAATTTGGGTCTATACTGCTTAGAGATTGAGGCCTATATTGGGACAAGTTTAGGAGACTTTAGCCTGACATCAGGGTTTGTCTTGTGTTGTGTATTGCAGATAAAATGGATGGCTTCAATGACCACAACTTCCTCCCCCTGTTCATGGACAAGTACAGGGAGCTGCCCTGTCTGTGGCAGGTGAAACACCCGCAATATAATCATAAACAAAAGAGGCAGGCAGCGCTGGAGAAACTGCTGGAGTTGGTGAAGCCGGTGGTCCCCACGGCAACCATCCCCTATTTAAAAGTCAAAATTGGTGGCCTGAGGAGCACTTATCTTAGGGAACGCAAGAAGGTCCAGAATTCCCAGAGATCCGGAGCTGTAGCAGAAGACGTTTATGTCCCCAGGCTCTGGTACTATGAGAGACTGCGATTTCTGTCAGACCAGACTAAAGTCAGGGAATCCCTCTCAACCCTTCCTTCCACTCTTCCTTCCACCCTATCTTCCACCCCAGCTGAGTCTTCCGATGTCCAACCTGGGATTTCCAGCCAGGAAGAAGTGGAGGAGCCCAGCTTGAGTCAGGTATAGCATTCTTCTACAGATTTCTGGTCAATAAATAAATGATGTTTACTAGATGTTATTATTGATCACTAATTGCTGATTTAATAAAGTGTTTTACATGTCAATAGACAGTAGTGGGCAAAAATAATTGGGACAAGAATGAAAAATGCTGGGCTCAGAATGATAATCTTTTATATTTCTTAACATTTAATTTGCAACAATCATGAGATGAAAATTGTGTGTGATTGATGAAGAAAAAAATAAAACTATGTCCCTTTTTCATACACAGAAAGACCTCAGCCAGGAGGAGGCTGTGGAATGTGGCACACAGTAGGAGGCTGTGGAATGTGGCAGCCAGGAGGAGGCGGGGGTAAGTGGCAGCCAGGAGGTGGCAGGGCCCAGTAGGAGCCTCACAGAATCACAGGTTCCTCCCCTCCGTCTTCCAAACAAAAGACCCAGGAAGGGGAGTAACGTGGAGGATTCAGCACTCAGGCTGATTCAGGAGGCTTCTGCGTCCCTCATAGCCACCCCCACTTGTGAAGAGGCCTTTGCTTGCATGGCTGCCACCAAACTGCAGGACATGGAGGAGGGCCAACGCCTCATGTGTGAGGACATCCTTTATAAAACATTAACTAAGGGGGTGAGGGGCGAAATTACACCCAATACCCACCTGTGTGAGTTACATCCTCCTCCTCCTGCCACAACTCCACCACCACAGACACAGCGTGGAAGGAAGAGTGGAAGGAAGATAAGAAAGTGATGGCCTAGGTTCAGTTTGGTCTGACAAAAGATGCAGGCTCTAGTATGACCACAGCCTTGGGACATGTATGTCATCTGCTGCTGTTCATGATCTCTTGGACTTCTGGACCAGATTCTACTGCCTTACATATGGACAACTCAGGCCACCAATTTTGCATGGAAATAATTGATGTGTGCCCTGGGGGCCAAAGACTTCAGCAATTTCTGCAGTTTCTCCAGCGTTGCCTCCCTCTTTCTTTGGTTAGGACCCCTTAATAAATTTTTGGTTTCTTTTATCATACTATGTGTGTTTTCCTTCAAAAAGGACAGTTTGTTTGTGAGGAGGCAGGTACATTTCAAAACTACAATGTGAAATTAACAAGAGACACCAACACCAAGCAACCTCCTTGAGATTAAATAATACAAGATAATAATGGTGTTGTGGTAACTTAACACACAAAACACACCCAAAACTATTCTGGAGTTAAAAAAAAAAAAAACGGAGGCAGGAGGCGGAGCCTAGCGGAGCAGACATGCATTGTTAGAGCTCCACACCGCTGAGGAGAGAAGAGAAGGACAAAGCGGAGCCTGCAGGCTCAAAAGGTATCCATTTGAACCTTTTTGCCCCAGGGAACAACCTGTGAAAGTTTGGTCAGGAAATATGGTACTGGGAGGAAACCGTGGCAGAAATAAAAATCACCTCACAAAGAGCTCACAGGCACTCACTGCAGCTGAAGCAGCTCCAGTCACCTCACAAGATACAGCATCAGGGCGCTCTCACAGACAAAAAATGTCACAGCAAGACTCTCCATTTGAGTCAGATACAGAACAAATCCTCTCACAAACTTCTCCACAAGCCTCCTCAGTATCCCCAGTAATATTATTACAATTTGAAAAGATGCTTCATAAGGCTTTAAAACAAACCTCAGATCAAATAACAAACAGCCTAACCAAAGAAATAAGAGAGCTGGGAAACCGCACCGCAGCCTTAGAAATAAAAATGGATGAAATTGAAATTACAACCCAAGAAAATATAACAGAATTGGAACAATTAAAAAAAGAGAATTTAATACTTCAAACTAAGCTCGAAGATTACGAAAATAGAGCCAGACGTTCAAACTTGCGCATAAGGGGAATACCTGAAACTGTGACAGACCTGCAATCTACTATTACTGCTCTATTACAAGAACTAAAGCCAGATATCCCTATTGAACGTTTAGAACTGGACAGAGTACACAGAGCCCTCACAGCCAAAAAGAAAGATGGACCCCCACGTGATATAATCACAAAATTTCATTATTACAGAACGAAAGAACAAATACTAATTGCTGCAAGAGAAAAAAAGGAACTTAATTTTCAAGGACACAATTATCAAATTTTTGCTGACCTATCCCAACTTACTATTACTAAAAGACGATCCATGAAACCCCAACTAATGGAACTGCAACGCCACAACATTATGTATCAATGGGGCTTCCCCTTTTCAGTCAGATTTAACTACCAAGGTACAATTTACAGAAGCAGATCAGCAGATGAACTACAACAAACCCTTTTAAAATTAAATCTGACAGAACCCACAAGCAGCAACACTCCCACACGCAGAAGAATGGCATCATCTTCACCTTCAGGCAGCACCCAGAAAATTCCAGAACAAAATGGGAATCATCATTCTCACAAAAGAGGCCGTTATGCCAAATCATCCATGGACCAAGAAGATTCAATGGACTGACATCCTAATTCCTGATATCTCTTCATTTATTATACTAAGAGATGGTTCTCTATAAAAAAACTATATTTATAACTGAATGTAACTGCATTCTGATAGTCACACACTGTGTGGGATCATTTTACATTCCAGTTATATTTCTTATTACTTCTGATTCATATAGCCTTAGAATATATAAGTGAAATAAGGAAATTCTTGTTCAGTTATATATTATCAGGTAATAACAATAGATTTATTACTTTTTAGGACAAATATGTTCAATAATCCAGAAGTAATGGAAGCTTTTTTTTTTTTTTTTTTTTTTTTTTCTTTCTTTTCTTAAAACAAATATATTATTACCTAACTAGTTCCTAGAATTATGTTTTTGTTTATTCTAATCTGAAGCAATACAACCTCAATTTTATGAATTAACATATCTAAACAGTTACATATGAATAAAATATGTAATTGTTTACTCTAAAAGGGTTAAAATCCCAAAATAATTCAAACTATCTTCATCAATACCAAAGTTATTAACAGTACCTTTCTAACTGAATTATTTAGCCTAGGGAAAGACTAACCATATACAACCACCCTGGAATAAATAATTTCAACAAAAACTATATTCTGCACTCCAACCAATGAAACATCATTTTGATGTCTTTTGACATAGCACTTCTCTCCTGTAAGCGGAAGATCCGTGTACCCCCATTAGCCCTCCTCATTCTCCCAACCATATTATGTGGGAGTGTGACGAAGGCACTTATTCCCCTGAGAGAGATATTTATTCTCTTTCACGGGTAAATTGTGATTATTTGCAAAAAATAATTTATACAATGTATCATCTAATCTCATATGTTTTTTGTTTACTCTTTACTCCAGAATTCACTGGTTTCTTTTCTATCTATTCATCTCTTCAGTCCACACAGGTTGATCTGCGCAGTCAGCTCTGCATAACAAAAAGTAAGTCAAAACTATTTGATCTATTGCCATGGCACCACTGAATATACTTTCCCTGAATGTTCAGGGAATAAATGTCCCTCAAAAAAGGACCAAAGCCTTCCGTACTTTCCATAACAAGAAGGCTCACATAGTATGCCTCCAAGAAACACACTTCACCAAAGATTCTACTCCAAAATATATTTCTCCTTTTTATCAACAAATTTACACGGCTTCTGCCTGTACCAAGCAAAGGGGAACTCTAATTGCATTTCACCGATCCACACCATTCACCTTATCATCAGAAATTAAAGACCCAGAAGGTAGATACCTGATACTCATGGGTTATATAATGGATACAGCAATCACGGTGATTTCCTACTACGCTCCTAACAAACAACCTACACCATTCCTCTCACATATATTACAAGTGATTAATACACACAAAATAGGAACAGTGATAATGTGTGGGGATTCGAACCAGGTCCTCCTCCCATTTCTAGATAAATCACCTTTTACACCATCCAAAATAACCTCTAGATTACCTTTTTCTCAACTTCTTTCCAAATACAATCTGGTAGATTCATGGAGAGAAAGTAACCCAATGAAAAAGAAATTCACTTATTTCTCGCACCCTCATCAAACCTTCACCAGAATAGATCATATTTTTCTAACAATATGAATGATACCAGAAATTATTGCATCAGATATAATTCCGATTCCGTGGTCTGATCATAATGCAGTATACACTACTATAGCCTCAGCCATACCAAAAGCGCATGACCCAACGTGGTACTTACCGGACATAATGCTCAAACACCCACTACATCAGATGGCCATTGAACAAGCTTTAAAGGAATACATATCAATTAATAATACAACAGACATCTCCCCAATAACACTGTGGGAAGCTCATAAGCCTGTCTTGCGTGGTACAATACAAAGACAAATGGCACTATTTAAACGGGAACGCAAAAATCTAGCAAAAAAACTAGAACTCAATTTTAATGCAGCCTACATATCATTTCAAGATAATCCATCTCAGAGTACAAAATCTCATCTGGAAAAATCTAGATTGGAATATGATCTATTTCTCACTGAGTCAGTTGATAAATCCCTCAAACGCTCCAAACACAATTTCTACATGAATACAAACAAACCAGGTACATATTTGGCTCGGGCATTAAATTCAACTAACAAATCTTTCAAACCAATACGTTTGAAATTATCAAAAAATGTTTACACTTGTAATCCAGTTAAAATAGTCCATAAATTTCACTCACATCTCGCAACTTTATACAAGACAAACAATGAATTTAATCCTACAGAGGCTGAATCCTTCTTCTCAAAAATAACCTTACCTGAGTTATCTCAGAATCAAAAAAGCAGTTTGGATGAGCCTATAACTATAGATGAAGTTGCTAACGCCATAAAAGACCTAAAACTTAACAAAAGACCAGGCCCAGACGGCTACTCGGCTTTATACTATAAAACATTCTCAGAAATACTCTCTCCCATTCTCACTGAAACTTTTAACAAACTTCTAGATGGACATTCTTTTCGGCAAGAAACACTAATGGCAATTGTTTGTATGATCCCAAAACCCCTTTCTGATGATACTTCCTGTGTGAATTATCGGCCTATCTCTCTGTTAAACCTCGATATTAAATTATTAGCAAAAATAATAGCAAAACGCCTCAATAGCATTATAGGAAAATTAATACATAGAGATCAAGTAGGCTTCATGCCAAATAGACAGGCAGGCGATAATATACGCAGGGCAGTGTTATTGGCACATATTGCTAAAAAACGGAAAATCCCTTTATGTTTTCTATCTCTCGATATTAAGAGGGCATTTGACACAGTATCCTGGCAATATATGCAATATTCATTACAAAAATGGGGTTTTGGACCCCACTTTTTAACATGGATCAAAGCATTATATAATAAACCCAAAGCCTATATAAAATATGCTGGATACAAATCTGAAGCCTTTAATATCGAAAGAGGTACCCGACAGGGTTGCCCATTATCTCCCTTATTATTTGCCCTTATACTCGAACCCATGGCCCAATACATCAGAACAAACCAAACTATAACTGGCATTGAAGTAGGAGGTATTACACACAAATTATGTATATTTGCAGACGATATATTACTTTTTCTATCATCACCACAGGTCTCTGGTCCTAACTTAATACCAGCTCTTGATGGATTTGCAGCCCTATCCGGCCTTGTGATTAATCCTAAGAAATGCCTAGTGCTTAATATTTCACTCACAAACATGGAATTGATCCCGGCTAGGGCTGCACTCCCATTCACATGGGCAGAAAAATCAATCCCATATCTTGGAATTCATTTAACAGCCTCTCATTCTGACTTATTCTCAACCAATTATCCTCCTGTATTAAGACAGATCACAAATCTAATAAAACAATGGTCGCAACTTCCTTTATCCTGGATGGGGAAGATTAATGCAATCAAAATGACTATTCTACCCAAATTGCTTTATCTATTCAGAGTCCTCCCTATTCCAATTCCTTCCTATTTTTTGAGAATAATACAAAAAAGAGCAACTTCGTTTATATGGGGCTCTTCTAAACCACGTATACCTATACACACAATACATCTTCCCAAAAATAAAGGAGGCCTGGGATACCCTAATTTTACTAACTACTACAGAGCGGCACATTTGGCCAGTCTGTCCAAATACCATGCAAAACAGGAAATCCCATTATGGGTATTTATAGAGGCTTCAGAAAATGACCCTCTATTAATATCAAATTTATTATGGCTTGATCCTAAAGACCGCTTTAAAATTCATAATCCCATAACTAAACACTTCTTATCTCTCTGGGATAAACTAAAAACCAAATATCAGTTACAATCTCCACACAATCCTCTCCTTTCTTTTATCAGAAATCCGGCCTTTTATCCGGCATGGATCTACCCAAATTCTTTTAAAGCTTGGACAACATCAGGCATTCAGACACTAAATGACTTCATAGCATCTAAATCATTCCTTTCATTCCCATCGCTTAGAGAAAAATATGATCTACCAAACTCTGAGATATTTAGACATCTCCAAATCAAAAATTTCTATACACCATTCCTAAAGGGGGATACACCATTATCCCAATTATCCATTTTTGAATCAATCTGTACAAAAGATCCATTTGCTAAAGGTACAATTTCATCACTTTATAATCAATTATATGGAGTACCAAATCTTAATAGACCCTCTTACATTCAGAGGTGGGAGGAGGACCTGGGACGAACTTTAGAAGACACGGACTGGTCTAACATATGGCTCACATCTAAGTCATCTTCACCCAACATCTTAGCACTGGAGACAAATTATAAAGTCCTAACTCGCTGGTACCTTGTACCCGCTAGAGTGGCAAAATATTCACCTAATACCTCAGCTCTTTGTTTTCGAGGATGCCCAGAAATAGGCACATATTTACACATATGGTGGACGTGCCCAGTAATCCAAACCTTCTGGAAGGAAGTCTTCGTGATTGCATCTAAAATATTTAAAAAAATAATACAACCAGATCCATATTTAACTTTACTTAATCTAAAACCGGAATGGTTAACACTCTCTCAATTCAAACTTATGATCCAACTAATAACAGCTGCAAAACAAACAGTGGCCAAGGCATGGAAATCTCCTACATTGGTACTAGCAGAAACAATTCACAGAATGAATAATACAATGTCCCATGCTAAGATGGTAGCCATCGATCAAAATCAAATTCCAAAATTTGAAAAACTTTGGCATCCTTGGATAAAACAACAGTTCCTGTCAAACTTCAATGACTCTGTCCTGTTGCCATGGTAACGGATTAAATGACTTACAGAGACACCCATTCTAAAGCTTCAAAGAGAACTAAAAAGAATAATAAACTGACGAGCGGGACAACCTTGTGGACCATACCTCTACCTTTCAACCCTTTTTCTTCTTTCTCTTTCCTTTTCTCCACCTTACGATTAAAGCTCATTATCAGAATTTATTTGACCTATATACACTCTACTTGTAAACAATATGTATAGTAGGTATAAATCATTTAAATACCTAAAAAAGTAACTAAGGAAATGATATATATCTTTAATTTAGGTTTACGTGAACCCAATGTTTAATATTTGAAATGTCATGATATTTACCTATATATACACCCTACTGTAAAACAATGAGCTTACTTTATAGATCCTTGTAAACTTACTTTATGTATCTTTATAACATTGTATACTCAATAAACTTCTTTTGACAAGGAAAAAAAAAAAAAAAACACAAGATCAGGATTTAAAAAATAAAAAAAAACAAAAATTAATCTAAAAACATCAAAAAAATTTTTTTTTTTTTTCGGTAGATGTGACAAATAAAAATATTATATTGATGAAATCACGATAAATAATAAAGAAAGAAGTTTGTGAGAACACTGTGTGAATATGAACAGCAAAACAACTTCATTCTTCTAGCAGTATAAAGAAGAAGAGAGTGTGCTGCATTAAACAATTTAAATCATTGCAGCGTGACGAAAGTGCTATATCCATTACAATCGCTAATTTTACCAGACTGAGCAGTTTCGTCTCGGAATTTATTCTGAGCATGCGTGGCACTTGCGTCGGAATTGTCCACAAGGTCGGAATTGACGCGAACGGATTTTGTTGTCAGAAAATTTTATAGCCTGCTCTCAAACTTTGTGTGTTGGAAATTCCGAGGAAAAAGTCCGATGGAGCCCACACACGGTCAGAATTTCCGACAACAGGCTCCGATCGCACATTTTCCGTCAGAAAATCCGACCGTGTGTACAGGGCATAAAACCTTGGATTGAGAGTAACTTGGTTTGAGAGCGTTTTGTAAGACAAGCAAAATTTTCTGATAAATTTTGACTTGATATACAAGTAGCGTCATGTCACAACTGAGTATAAAAGAGAAGCGAGGCGCCTCTAAGTGTAGCAATAGGGTTACATTTAATGAAGGTATAACATTTAGCAACTCACATGTCTGATGATTAAAACAGGCACATCAAATTATGAAGGCATCCGGATAAAGTTGTCCACATAAACCATCCTCCACACCACCATCTATGTCATCCCTTCCACGTTGCAATCCACGAGCGCTTCAAGCCTCGCTTTCAGATCACTCTACTGCAGGGTAATCTTCCTGGCCATGATTGCAGACTGACAGCAGTGTGAGGCGGTGGTGTGGAGGATGGACTATGTAGACAGCTTTACCCTGGATGCTGGCATATGGACAGTAGATGTGCCTCTTTTAATCATCATCCATGTGAGTTGCTAAATGTTGGATCTTCATTAAATGTAACCATATTGCTACACTTAGAGGTGCCTATCTTCTCTTTTATACTCTAGTTCCTGCTGGATTTTGCTTCTAATCCCCTTGTGGTGGCTGCCATTTGTGGATGGACATTTTATGGTTACACAATCTATCACATTGCTATAATATTTTTATATAGACTATGAACTGAAGGACTTACGAATAAATGGTTGTGGAAGGAATCATTTGAGACTCCATTATTTCCTATGGGGAAATTTGATATGAGTGCTTTAGATTACAAGCATGTTTCTGGAACGAATTATGCTCGCAATCCAAGGTTTTACTGTATTATCTGCAGTCCTTACCTACATTTTGAGAACCTCTATAGTAGGAATAAGTATCTCACAAAAGTGAGTACACCCCTCACATTTTTGTAAATATTTTATTTTATCTTTCATGTGACAACACTGAAGTGAAATGACACTTTGCTACAATGTAAAGTAGTGAGTGCACAGCTTGTATAACAGTGTAGATTTGCTGTCCCCTCAAAATAACTCAACACACAGCTATTAATGTCTAAACCACTGGCAACAAAAGTGAGTACACCCCTAAGCTAAAATGTCCAAATTAGGCCCACCAAAGTGTCAATATTTTGTGTGACCACCATTATTTTCCAGCACTGCCTTAACCCTCTTGGGCATGGAGTTTGCCATGGAAACATAGTTTGCCACTGGAGTCCTCTTCCACTCCTCCATGATGACATCAAGGAGCTGGTGGATGTTAGAGAACTTGCAGCAAATTGACACTGTTATACAAGCTGTACACTCACTACTTTACATTGTAGCAAAGTGTCATTTCTTCAGTGTTGTCACATGAAAAGATATAATAAAATATATTTTAAAATGTGAGGGGTGTACTCACTTTTGTGAGATACTGTATATAATAATGGATAGATTGAGGTCAGGTATGCCTGGAGGGAGCCCACTCTTCCTTAAAGGCACAGGGGTATGCTGGACACTCAGGAAATAGCACAATAGCAGCAAAGGTGTCCAGTGCACCCCCTTGCCAAATAACCAACAGTACAAACGGAAGCTGCCCCAACTTATAACTGGCCTTAACAGCAAGGAGCACATGGAAGGGTGATGCATGTCAAATAACAACAGAGAAAAATTCCCAGCTCAACTTACTAACCAGCCTGCAACAAACCGAATTGTCCTGTCTAACAGTTCACATTAAAAAGAGGGGTTTAGTTTGCACACATTTTCAAATACATGCGTAAGCTGCAGAGGCCGCGACAAGGCACCCCAGTATTATCTGCATTCCTAACACTATACATTTTGAAAACCTCCATAGTAGGAGAACATATATAATAATGGATAGATTGCGGTCAGGTATGCCTGGAGGGAGCCCACACCCCCTTAAAGGTACAGGGGCGCAGTGGACACCCAAGAAATAGCACAATAGCAGCAAATTTGTCCAGTGCGCCCCCTTACCAAATAACCAACATTGCAAACAAATGAAAAGTGCTCCAACCTATAACTGGCCTCAACAGCAAGGAGCACATGGAAAAGCGATGCATGTCAAACAACAACAAAGAAAAATTTCCAGCTCAACTTACCAGCCAGCCTACAACACGCCAAATTGTAACAATCCACATTAAAAACTGGGGTTTAGTGTGCACACCTTTGCAAATACATGCGTAAGCTACAGAAGCCATGTCAAGGAATCCCAGTATTATCTGCAGTCCTAACTCCATACATTTTGAGAGTTTGCATAGTATGAGCACATATAAAATAATGGATAGATTAAGGGCATGTTTGCCTAAAAGAGCCCACTCCTCCACACACACGCACACACACACACACAACTGTGGGGGCTTGATGTGTATTTTATGGATAGTGTATTTATAAATGTATGTTCGCTTTTTAAAATGAAATCTTGTAAACAAGAAGTAAATAAAGTGAAGCTGTGTGCACTATGAATAGGGAAGTATGTGCATTGGATAAGGGAACACAGCCTCATTACTAAACGTATGTTTACTCTCCTAAGTGAACAGTCTTCATTTCTAATCCAACCCATATGTACATCTTCTAGAGAAGAAGTTGAACAAGTAACAACCATACACTCTGTAACACCTGCTCTTGCTGCACGGTTGAAAATGCTCCATTCTCATATTATCAAAGTAGGTAAGCCAAGACGCTGATAAAATTTCAGCAACCATATTTGTAGATCTATCACAGTAACAAGTACACATTTTTTTAAGGTATACTGAGTCTTGATCTCTAGAGACCAAACATTGTGCACTTAATGTTTAGAATTCAAAAATAATTACAATGCTCTTGTACAATGCCCATGTTTTGTATTTATTGCTGGAACAATAAGGCTGTTTTATTGCTATTGTCTAATTATTTGCCCTTTTCATTGTTCTTGCTTTGTTATCATGATTTATTACAAGCACCTCTATTTATCTATTCTTCACAAGCTATGTTCAGAACAAGATTTAATTTAGCTGAGGTATCTGTTTTGGGAGATTATTGAATATACTGCATAACACAATGCCCAGAAGTACCTATTAGGAAAAATAATTTCTGACATTTATTGTGTTTTAGCTAATACATAAGTCATGAATAATAAAATGGTTAGATGAATTGCATAAAGTGTCCTATATAGTAGAGGTATAAAATAAATATACACTAGATATTGTTAAAGTGACTCCTTCCTTACCTAAATTAATGTAATGTAGCAACTAAGGATGAGCCCAATGTTCAACTTGAACATCGGGTGTTCGCCTGTTCACCGAAGCAGCAAATTCGAAAGCTGCAGAACACCGTTAAAGTCCATGGGATATTAGCATGAAAAACCAAAAGTGCTCATTCTAAAGGCTTATATGCAATTTATTGCCATGAAAAGTGTTTGGGGACCTGGATCCTGCCCCAAGGGACATGTATCAATGTATCAATGCAAAAAAAAGTTTTAAAAACAGCCGTTTCGGGAGCATTGATTTTAATAATGCTTAAAGTGAAACAATAAAAATGAAATATTCCTTTAAATATCACGCCTGGGGGGTGTCTACAGTATGCCTGTAAAGTGGCACATTTTTCCCATGTTTAGAATAGTACCACAGCAAAATGACATTTCTAAAGGAAAAAAAGTAATTTAAAACTGATTGCGGCTGTAATTAATTGTCAGGTCTCGGCAATATAGATAAAACACATTGAAAAAAACGGCATGGGTTCCCCCCCCAGTCCATTACCAGGCCCTTTGGGTCTGGTATGAATATTAAGGGCAGCCCCGAACCAAAAATGTAAAAAAAAATTGCGTGGGGATTCCTCCAAAATCCATACCAGGCCCTTCAGGTCTGGTATGAATATAAAGGGGAACACTGTGCCAAATTAAAAAAAAAATGGCTTAGGGGTCGCCCCCAATATCCATACCAGACCCTTATCAGAGTACACAACCTGGCAGGCCGCAGGAAAAGAGGGGGTGCTGAGAGAGCGCCCCCCCCCTCCTGAACATGCCCTCAACCATGGGAGGGTAGTTTGGAGACAGAGTGACACCACGTGATGTCAGAGGAAGAAGGGGTTGCCCATTTATGTCACCGTGTGGCTCCGCTCTCAGCTATATAACAGCTGCCACCGAGAAGAAGCGTCACTCGGCGGGAGCTTCCCATGGAGGCCGAGCTGTTGCGGCTTTTTTTTTCTTTTTTCGGCTCGTCGGCAGCATGAGATGGATCTACATCGTGGGATATTTTTATTTTTGTATCTTTTAATAAAGGACTTGTCCCAAAGTCCTGTCTTTTTTACTATTTTGACACTTTTTTGTGAAATGGTAGGGCTACAATGTACCCGTTACCAATTCACATGGGGGGGGCCGGGATCTGGGATTCCCCTTGTTAAAGGGGGTTTCCAGATTCCGATAAGCCCCCCCGCCCGCAGACCCCCACAACCACCGGGGAAAGGTTGTGGAGATGAGGCCCTTGTCCCTATCAACATGGGCTCAAGGTGCTTTGGGGGGCTACTCCAAAGCACCCTCCACATGTTGAGGGTATGTGGCCTGGTATGGTTCAGGAAGGGGGGCTCTCTCATCCTCTCCTCTTTTGCTGCGGCCTGCCAGGTTACATGCTCAGATAAAGGTCTTGTGGATTTTGGGGGGGACCCCTACGCCATTTTTTAAAAATTTGTGTCCGATTTGTCCACAACGATGTCGCAGTCCTGCTAAAAAACGCATTACTAGTAAAAGAAAGAAAAAGAATAAATAAAGATGCTATAAAATTATCCCATAGTTTGTAGACGTGATAACTTTTGCATAAACCAATCAATATACGCTAATTGGGATTTTTTTACCAAAAATATGTAGCAGAGTACATATTGGTCTAAATTGATGAATAAATTCATATTTTTACATATTTTTATTGGCTATGCTTTATAGCAGAAATTAAAAAATATTGTTTTTTTGTTTTTTTGTTTTTTTACAAAATTGTCGCTCTTTTTTTGTTTATAGTGCAAAAAATAAAAACCACAAATACCACCAAAAGAAATCTCTATTTGTGGGAAAAAAGGACATCAATTTTGAATAGGTACAGCTTCCCACAACCGCGCAGTTATTAGTTAAAGTAACGCAGTGCCGTAACGCAAAAAATGGCCTGGTCATTAAGGGGGTAAAACCATCCAGGGCTGAAGTGGTTAAAATAATGTAAAAAAACATAATAAACAGTGCAGTTGGGCTTTACTTCAACTGACTAATACAAAAGAAAGCAATGTAATTAGTAGTGGTTAATTATATTCAACTGGACTTGTTCTTTTATGTTGAAGATGCTTTGTAGCTAGGGATGAGCTCGATGTTCGGATCGAATATACAGTATCTCACAAAAGAGAATACACCCCTCACATTTTTGTAAACATTTTATTATATCTTTTCATGTGACAACACTGAAGAAATTACACTTTGTTACAATGTAAAGTAGTGAGTGTACAGCTTGCACAACAGTGTAAATTTGCTGTCCCCCCCAAAATAAGGCAACACACCGCCATTATTGTCTAAACCGCTGGCAACAAAAGTGAGTACACCCCTAAGTGAAAATGTCCAAATTGTGCCTAAAGTGTCAATATTTTCTGTGGCCACCATTATTTTCCAGCACTGCCTTAACCCTCTTGGGCATAGAGTTCACCAGAGCTTTACAGGTTACCACTGGAGTCCTCTTCCACTCCTCCATGATGACATCACGGAGCTGGTGGATGTTAGAGACCTTGTGTTCTTCCACCTTCTGTTTGAGGATGCCCCACAGATGCTCAATAGGGCTTAGGTCTGGAGACATGCTTGGCCAGTCCATCATCTTTACCCTCAGCTTCTTTAGCAAGGCAGTGGTCGTCTTGGAGGTGTGTTTGGGGTCGTTATGTTGGAAGACTGCCCTGCGGCCCAGTCTCTGAGTCTCCCAATGAATGGGATCATGCTCTGCTTCAGTATGTCACAGTACATGGTTGGCATTCATGGTTCCCTCAATGAACTGTAGCTCCCCAGTGCCGGCAGCACTCATGCAGCACCAGACCATGACTCTCACACCACTATGCTTGACTGTAGGCAAGACACACTTACAGTATCTCACAAAAGTGAGTACACCCCTCACATTTTTGTAAATATTTTATTATATCTTTTCATGTGACAACACTGAAGAAATTACACTTTGCTACAATGTAAAATAGTGAGTGTACAGCTTGTATAACTGTAAATTTGCTGTCCCCTTGCTCTACATAATGATGGCCTAGGCTATAAGAAGATTGCCAAGACCCTGAAACTGAGCTGCCGCATGGTGACCAAGACCATAGAGTGATTTATCAGGACAGGTTCCACTCAGAACAGGCTTCACCATGGTCGACCAAAGAAGTTGAGTGCACGTGCTCAGCATCATATCCAGAGGTTGTCTTTGGGAAATAGACATATGAGTGCTGCCAGCATTGCTGCAGAGATTGAAGGGGTGTTGGGTCAGCCTGTCAGTGATCAGACCATACACCGTACACTGCATCAAATTGGTCTGCATGGCTGTCATCCCAGAAGGAAGCCTCATCTAAAGATGATGCACAAGAAAGCCCGCAAACGGTTTGCAGAAGACAAGCAGACTAAGGACATGGATTGCTGGAATCATGTCCTGTGGTCTGATGAGACCAAGATACCTTTATTTGGTTCAGATGGTGTCAAGCGTGTGTGGGGGCAACCAGGTGAGGAGTACAAAGGCAAGTGTGTCTTGTCTACAGTCAGCATGGTGGTGGGAGTGTCATGGTCTGGTGCTGCATGAGTGCTGCCAGCACTGGGGAGCTACAGTTCATTGAGGGAACCATGAATGCCAACATGTACTGTGACATACTGAAGCAGAGCATAATCCCCTTTCTTCGGAGACTGGGCCACAGGGCAGTATTCCAACATGATAACAACCCCAAACACACCTCCAAGTCGACTACTGCCTTGCTAAAGAAGCTGAAGGTAAAGGTGGTGGACTGGCCAAGCATGTCTCCAGACCTAAACCCTATTGAGCATCTGTGGGACATCCTCAAACGGAAGGTGGAGGACCGCAAGGTCTCTAACATCCACCAGCTCCGTGATGTCGTCATGGAGGAGTGGAAGAGGAGTCCAGTGGCAACCTGTGAAGCTCTGGTGAACTCCATGCCCAAGAGGGTTAAGGCAGTGTTGGAAAATAATGGTGGCCACAGAAAATATTGACCCTTTTGGGCCCAATTTGGACATTTTCACTTAGGGTTGTACTCACTTTTGTTGCCTGCGGTTTAAACATTAATGGCTATGTGTTGAGTTATTTTGAGGGGACAGCAAATTTACACTGTTATACAAGCTGTACACTCACTACTTTACATTGTAGCAAAGCATAATTTCTTCAGTGTTGTTACATGAAAAGATATAATAAATAAATAAATACTCAGTCTAGTATATATATATATATATATATATATATATATATACTCTGCATCCAGTGTAGCCTATATCTACAGTGCATTCTGTGGTGTACTATTTCTACTACACTTCTGGTAGTGTACACAGTACACATTACAGTGCAGCCGTAGTGCAGTTGCTACTACTTTTCTGGTGGTGTACACAGAACACAATACAGTGCAGCCGTAATGCATTTACTACTACTTTTCTGGTGTTGTACACAGTACACAATAAAGTGCAGCCGCAGTGCAGTTGCTACTACACGTCTGGTGGTGTACACAGTACACAATACAGCGCAGCCGTAGTGCAGTTGCTACACTTTTCTGGTGGTGCACACAGTACACAATACAGTGCAGCTGTAGTACAGTTGCTACTACTTTTCTGGTGGTGTATACAGTACGCAATACAGTGCAGCCATAGTGCATTTGCTACTACTTTTCTGGTGGTGTACACATTACACAATACAGTGCAGCCGTAGTAAAGTTGCTACTACTTTTCTGGTGGTGTACACAGGACACAATACAGTGCAGCCGTAGTGCAGTTGACACTACTTTTCTGGTGGTGTACACATTACACAATACAGTGCAGCTGTAGTGCAGTTGCTACTACTTTTCTGGTGGTGTACACAGCACACAATACAGTGCAGATGTAGTGCAGTTGCTACTACACTTCTGGTGGTGTACACAGTACACAATACGGTGTAGTGTGGTGTTGCAAAACAAAATATACATGTCTGGAATGCCACCAAGGAGAGGCAGACGTTCACAGGCCACTAAAAGAGGGCAAACAGGCTCTGTGTCTACAGTCAACAGTGCTGGTCATGGACATGGTGCATCCTCTGCAGGTGGCCGTGGGGCACGCTTGTCCTTTTTTCTGCTAGTCTCCTCCTCTTCTTCTTCTTCCTCTATGGCCTCTTCTGCAGATTTGTCCTCTGAACCAGTGGTTCTCCGCAAGCGATCAAGGGGCTATGCACGAACTCAGGCAAAAAGATGCCATGCAGTGCTTGGGTTGGTCTGCTTAGGGGACAGGAGCCACACTGGGGCAGATATTCTGTCAGCTCTGCAGGGGCAGGCTTAGAGGTGGTTGACGCCATGCCAGCTTCAGCCAGGAATGGTTGTATGCGACAATGGCACCAACCTACTCTCCGCCCTCCAACAGGGACACTTAACCCATGTTCCATGTTTGGCACACGTCCTAAATTTGGTGGTGCAGTGGTTCTTGAGCAGGTACCCAGGCTTACAGGATCTCCTGAGGTGGTCATTTCCGCTGGTCATACAATACCAGTGCTCGGCTGGCTGACACTGAAAGGGAATGCAACTTGCTCACCAAACGCCTCATTTGTGACATGCCCACCAGGTGGAACTCAACATTGGCAATGCTGCAGCAGCTGCACACGCAGCAGAGGGCCATCAATGAGTACCTGTGTGAGTATTACACCAGGACAGGGTCAGGGGACCTTGGCTTCTTTTTGCCCTGCCAGTGGCTACTGATCAAGGATGCATGCACTGTCCTGTCACCATTTGAGGAGGCCACGAGGATGGTGAGCAGTAACAATGCATGCAGTGATACTGTCCCTTTTGTCTTTCTGTTGGAGCACACGCTTCATGGAAAAATGGATAGAGCACTTGAGGCAGAACAGTGGCAGGAAGAGGAGGACTTCCTTACCTCTCAAGGCCCCCTTTATCCAGATAGTATTCCTGCAGCCCTGCCAAACACATAGGAAGAAGAGGAGGAAGAAGAGGAGGAGGAGGATTGTGTCAGTATGGACGTGGAGAATAACACTCAGCAGCAGTCTTCAAGGGATGGTTTTCAGTCCCCAGAAACCCCAGTCCCCAGTCCCCAGAAACCCAAGGAGTTGTACTTGTCTAGGAGGAGGTTGTTACAGATCATGTGATCTTTACTGACCCAGAGGACTTAGAATCGAAAGCCTCTGTAAACTTAGGCTGCATGGCCTCCTTGATTCTGCAAAGCCTGCGAAAGGACCCTAGAATTCATAGTATCAAGGAGGGGGATCATTACTGGCTGGCAACCCTTCTTGATCCACATTACAAGGGTAAGGTCGCAGAACTCATCCTGCCTTTGCAGAGGGAGCAGAGGATGAAAAATCTTCAGGAGGCCTTTGTCAGGCTATGAGCAAATAACAGGTAACAGTTCAGGTGTGCTGATTATGCAAAGAGTTCAAGGAACAAGTGCACATACCATGAGCCGGTCTAAGCAGAGCAGGCCAGCTGGGACTTGCAGTTCACCGCTGCAGATGAAGGTAGGTGTTGGCTGGACCTTGTAGTTTACTGCTGCAGATGAAGGTACAACAGTAGAATCAGGCAAAGCGTAGTCTAGGTAAGCTGGGTCATACACAAGTAGGTCAGAGTCCAAATGGAACAGAATCAGAAGCAAACAAGCAGGGTCAAAACTAGCTGGGTCATACATGAAATATATACAGAGCAGATATCAGCTGGTTCGAGCAGTAGCTTTCAAAGGTAAGCAACTGTTTCACGAGCATTGATTGTGTGCTGATACAGGTGATTTAAAGGTTAGCTGGCCAATCACTGTTGTTTCCCAGGCAAAGGCTGGGTCAGGTGAGTTCCGCTGGGTCTTAAAAGGATCCTAGTACTGACAGCTTTGAAGAAAGGTTTGTGCAATGCATTTCCAGACCCTGGGAGGTTACAACGTGGTGCTGGACAATGGGTTGCTGAGGCTTCATTCAGTCAGAGGAAGAGCGGTGGAGAAGGTGGCCGGCTGACCGATGCCTTTAGACAATTTTTCAGTCCTCAGCACCAAGATCTGATGGGTTCAAGCAACCATCGCCAGCGTCTGCATTACATGGTGCAAGAATATCTTGAGGCAAGAGCAGACTTGGAGACCTTTCCAACAGAGCATCCACTGGGTTACTGGGTCTTGAGGATGGACCACTGGCCAGAACTTGCTCAATATGCAATTGAGCTACTGGCCTGTCCTGCACGCAGCATGCTTTCTGAACGCACATTCAGTGCTGCTAGAGGGTTTGTAATGGATCATAGATTGCGCCTCTCCACAGACTCCCTTTGATAGGCTCACATTCATAAAAATGGATCAGTCTCGGAATCAGCAGCCATCAAGCACCTGATGCTGATGTAACTGATTGATTTTTCTATGGATGTGGGATCCCTTGAAGACTGCCTATGCTGAGTGACTATATTATTCCTCCTCAATCTTGATAATGCTAGCTTCCAACAATATTTTTAGTTTAGGGCACCACCACCAGTGCCTAAGGCCCAATTTTTCTGCCCCTGTTTAACAGGGGCATGTAATTACAATTCTTTATCTAATATTTCACAGCAGGGCCCATTCCTGCACCCATCAAGAGTAACTGTAAGGGCTTACAGTGTTGTGGCACGACCACCACCAAGGGCCCAATTTTTCTGCCCCTGTTTAACAAGGGCATGTAATTACAATTCTTGATCTAATATGTCACAGCAGGGCCCGTTCCTGCGCCCACCAAGAGTAATTGTGAGGGCTTACAGTGCTGTGGCACCACCACCACCAAAGGCCCAATGTTTCTGCCCTGTTTAACAGGGGCATGTAATTACAATTTTTGATATAGTATTTCACAGCAGGGCCCGTTCCTGCACTCACCAAGAGTAACTGTGAGAGCTTACAGTGTTCTGGTACCATCAACACATAAGGCCCAATTTTCTGCAGAGTATATAGGGCAGGCAGTAAAGTATATATACTTCTGTATATAGTGTCTGGGGCCCCCCCACGCCATTTTTCTTTTACATTTGGGTGCGCGGTTCGCCTTAATATCCATACCAGACCCAAAGGGCCTAGTAGTGGGCTGGTGGGGGGGGGTCAACCCATGCTGTTTTTCTCAATGAATTTTATCTATATTGCCGGGACTCGACATTACATTACAGCCGCAAGCAGTTTTAAATGACTTTTATTCCTTTAGAAATGTCATTTTGCTGTGGTATTGTTCTAAACACGGGGAAACTGCGCCACTTTACAGGCATACTATAAACACCCCCAGGCACGATATTTAAAGGAATATTTAATTTGTATTACTTCACTTTAAGTAATATTAAAATCACTGCTCCCGAAAAAGAGGCCATTTTTAAAACTTTTTTTTTTGCATCAATACATGTTCCCTGGGGCAGGACCCGGGTCCCCAAACACTTTTTATGGCAATAACTTGCACATAAGCCTTTAAAATTAGCACTTTTGACTTTTCACGTTCGTGTCCCATAGAATTTAATGGTGTTGGCGTGTTCCAACAAACTTTTTGCATGTTTGCATGTTCTGCTGTGAACCGAATCGGGGGGTGTTTGGCTCATCCCTATTTGTAGCCTAGCCAGGCCACTTCTTCAGTTTCAATTAGTGGCAGGAAAATATCGCAGCATTTATAGCCACACATGTAACACAGACACATTTATCCAATCGCCATGGAATGTGTCCAGGCAGCTGTTGATTGAGAGTAGCACAGACATTTCAGGAATGTTTTCAATGTTTTTGGCTACCCAAACTAGGTCACGAAAACATCCACAAGGTTAGGTGGAAATGCAGAACCATTGAACAGTTGGAGATGCAGAACACATGGAGTAATATAATAATCCCATATGCAGCTGGAGTGTAAAAAAAAACTCAGAAGGATCTTTAACAAACATTGCATTACTGGGTCTATTAAGCCCAGAAATACACTGAGATAGAGGCTTGTACATTCAAAAAACCCACACGGGTAAAGTAATTTGATATTAGCAGTGCAGTGTAGTGAGAAATGCAAAGCCCTTAAAATTGGGGGACACAAAACAAACTCTCAGTAAATGAATATCCAAACATAGGAGGGCCAATGCTACAGCTCAGGACATTTTTTGCACACCTACGTGGTTGCAAAGTTAGAAGGTTTTTTATCTTAATGCATTGTATGCATTAAGATAAAAAGCCTTCCATGTGCAGCAGCCACCCCAGCACCCCCTAATACTTACCTGAGCCCCATCTCTCTCCAGCAATGTCCAAGAGTGCCTCGCCATCCGGGACTCTCCTCCTGATTGGCTGAGACACAGCAGCGGTGCCATTGGCTCCTGCTGCTGTCAATCAAAGTCAATTAGCAAGTCAGGAGAGAGAGGGGGTGAGGCCAAACTTGGGCTCGTTGTCTGAATGGACACGGGGAGCTGTGACTCAGCACATGTGCCCCCATAGCAAGCTGCTTGCTGTGGGGAGCACTCAACAGGAGGGAGGGGCCAGGAGAGCCAAAGATTACCCAAGAAGAGGAGGATCTGAGCTGCCCTGTGCAAATCCACTGCAACAGAGCAGGTAAGTATAACATGTTTGTTATTTTTAGAGAAAAAAAAGGAGACTTTACAATCACTTTAAGAAGAATGGAAATTCTTTTGAGGAAAGTGAGAAGTACGTTTTGGACAGAGTGGACAACTGATTTGCAAGAAGTGTGCAGGAGTACATTTAGGTAAAACTGGAACAACCATCCCTGAACATCAGTGTGGGCCTTTCGACACCATCTGTCTTCTACATCTAATGCCATTTTAATGTCTCTGTTGTGGCAGTTTGACAATGATTCACACATAAAGCCCTGTACATTTAATTATTAACTCATATGCAGACTTCCTGACACCAAGGATAGGATGATGAAACCAGAACAGGATAGATCGCCAACTTTCATACCTCCCATCCTGTTCTCAGACAATCAACATCTATTTGCCTTGATACGTTCTGTCCTCGTAGGCTCCCTATGACTCTGAGTAACTGTAGGGATATTTTATTTTATTTTTTATTTTTTTCCTTTCCTGTGGCTTAGAGTGAAGTTTCATTCACTCTGATACGTGGAAAATACATAACAATGCATTGCTTTGCACCTTGTGGCATCTTATGGATTCAGTAGGTCTTGTGTTTTGTTTTTCCTTCCAAATTGACGCATGTGCTGTTAATATGTGTAAAGGTTTTATGTCTACATGTTGTCTTCTTAAACTTTAAGTACTTACAAACACACCAGGTTTTCCTATAACTTTTTGTTTGTCAGAGTACAGATATGTGGGTGTGTCTGTACATTTTCGACCGTACTTACTGTGGATGGACGCATTATCTCAGCTGGAAGTCTGTTCCAATCATCCACTACTAATTTAGTACATTATGAACCTCTCAGAGAGGTACAGTGAGGTGTTAGTAATTTTTGAGTTTTGTATTTTAGGAGAAATACACAGACAAGGACGAATGATTGGACCCAGACTGGACAAAGTACTTTGAAACACAGAGGACCTTAAAACATAATTTTTATTTTTGTTTTAAGGAGAAGCCTTGAATCTAATTAATTGCAGTCAGGCCCAAGTAAATTCTAAAAAGAAAAAAAATTTAAACATTTTTTTTTTTAAACAGAGATCCTACTCTCTGTAATACAAGTTCTTGTGGCCTGCTTGATTTGCAGTGAGAGTCAATTAATATGTTAATCACCACCGACAGAGGGTGTTGCCTTTTGAATAGCTACAATGTTTGAAGGCAATTTCAATGTTTTTTTTTTTTTGACAGAATACAGATTCAATTTTTTTTTTTAATTTGTTACATTTTTTTTTTTTTTCTCTCATTTTTATTCTTCTTTTTTCTTAACGGTAACTTTTTTTTTTGTTTACAAAAAAACAAAAACAAAGGGGGAAGAAAGATTTTTAATTTTTTTTTTTTAATTCTTTTTTTTTTAATGTTTACTATTTTTCTTTCTTTCCTATAGTACCTTTATTTTTTTTATTTTTTATTTTTTTTCATGGTGATTCTTGAGTTTAGTTTCACTAGGGTAAAATAAAGAATATTTTCTTTGTATATGTGACATACAATCCTCTCTACAGTTCTAATATTGGGCAGTCATCATATGTGGTCATTGATCAATTTTTTTTTTGGTCAGTTTTCTTTTTGTGCCATAATCAAGTTCAAAGATCATTGCGTGAATATCATATAGATATACTGGGACTGGTGAGACTCATAGTGATTGGCAAATAGCAGGGAGTATAGTACAATTGTACTTAAGAGTAATTTATTTTTATTGTTCCTGAAGCCACTAGTGACTGATGACATCCCACTTATCCGTATTCTGAAATCAAGTTATTTTTGTCTGCGTAGGCGACACTGCCTAATCTGCACGGAGAACTCTTAAGGTGATGACCTCTTCCGTAGCCTGCTAAAGGCAGGACTCATAGAGTAGCTACACATGGTAGCCAATGACGGAGCTATATGCCCAAAGGTTTGGCACCAGCCAAGGTTGAACGGAACACAGTTCCAGTAAAAGGGGTTAGTGGTGAGTTGCGATAGCAACAAAATTCCCCTGAACACGTGAAGCGTCATACACACACAACGTGGTGTTCCACAGAAGGTGGGGCAGAGGTACTTTCAGGCATATGACAATAGAGGAAGAAAGATGGGGGGATGAAAATCAGACACCTGGCTGAAGGGCGTAACCATTTAAATTGTTACACATGTCACTGGGAAAGGGGTCTCATTAGTATGTCACAGTATATCTATGACAATTCTAATCAAAGGTCCTTACGGCTCAGACTTACCAGACAAGCATTCAGTTGAATGCATATGTCTTAAATGTACTTGTGTTTTCCTTTCTCTACCTTTGTCCACATTAATAAAGTATAATCTTAGAAAGCCAGGAAAGCTGGTCCCCAGCCCATTATTGTATGCTGTATCCAATTGGAATCACTCGGGAAGGCCGTCCCAGAAGCAAGGGCAACAGAACCAGATGCGCATTATGGACTTTCGTACTGTTATTATTGGACTGTTGAGAACAAGGATCCTCATGGTTTTTTTTTTGTTTTTTCTTCTTCTTCTTGTTTTGTTTTGGGGCTGTTTCTCCTGATTTTTATTATGGACTTATGACATCCAGAACAAGTAATGACTACCAATACTGGGATCCAGAAATGTGAACTGTAGGGATGAAGAGTTTAAAAGTTTTTTTTTTCTCTTCTCAAAGAGTTTTATTTCATTTCAGAGGACAAAGCCAAACGTGCCAGATATTGAAGGAGATTGCACATAAACCATTATTCTAGGTGTGGCCGAGTCTCATATTTTCAACTGGCCACAAGGGGCCATCTGTTGCCTTATGGGATTATGTGAAATCTCCATTAATCACTGTAAAATATTGCAATTAGAAATATATTTCAGTTAGAGGGAAATATATTTAAAATACTGAGTGTTGTGTTGGTGTTATTGTAATTAGTTCAACTTCAAAGGTTGGCCTTTTGTTCTCCCTGATAACATCTTCCCTGGGTAGTAAACAACAGCCTTCTTTGACTCATCCAATCAAGCTGTGCCCAATATACATTTACTAGGTACAGTGACCAATTAGGGAGAATTATATTAGCCACACTACAGAAAGGAGGGGGGGGGGGGTATAATGCTTTGTGACCAAGCTAACTCACTCTTTGGTGTGGGAACAGACAGCAGTCACCATGGGCTGACCTGAAGTTAACAGGTAATCTAATATACTTGTATTTTATACTGTACTGTAAATATGGGTGTCGTGGGTAATTTGTAAATACCATGTAAGCCAGGAGACCTACACTGTACATTGTGTTGTAAATACTGTCGGGTGTGTACTTTGTATAGATTATGTAACCCTATTAATAAATGTGTATTGCGGAACAAACTACCTCTTTGTTGTAAGATCTCTCAGATCTAGATATGTATATGTCCATACTACTACAATGATTGAGGTGTATGCACAAAATACAGAACTAGTCAACAGTTCCATGGTGATTAGATAGAGGTGTCTGTGCTACCTGTGTGACTATTAATACCAAGATATTTTCGTGACACTCGTCAGGACTGAAGTGGCTTGGATGAGCTACAAAGTGTCTTCAACAATATAGAACAAGTCCAGATGAATGTGACTAACTACTGCTAGCTGTACCATAACTTGGATAAATAAGAACTGAGAGAGCAGGGAGATAGTGGGCACTATGTCTTGTATTTCCAATGAGTAATATTTCATTAAATGTTGCTTCCTCCCAGTGCAGATGACCACAGTTCTCTGTTTACAAATTGGTGATTTGCAGCTACATCATAATGAATGAATTCATAGTTTATCTTTAGCAGACCTGCTAGTTTTGCTCAGTGATTTAGCAATTTGCCTTTTAATTACTAAACAAGCTTGTGAAAGGTGTTATTGTGACAAATGTTTTCAGTTAACCCCTTATAAATAAGGGATAAAAGGAGTAATTAAATTGTAGTAGCTCAGATTACCCCCTTACAAATATCATGTAACTAGGGCTTCTTTAATTCACTTGAGCTTCACTCAGTATAGCTAATGCTCAATATAGCTCTATCTATCTATCTATCTATCTATCTATCTATCTATCTATCTATCTATCTATCTATCTATCTATCTATCTATCTATCTACAGTGGGGGTTATTTACTAAAGGAAAATCCATTTTTCACTGCAAGTGCACTTGAAAGTGCACTTGGAAGCAAAGTTGCTGTAGATCCGAGGGGGACATGCAAGGAAAATAAAAAACAGCATTTTAGCTTGCACATGATTGGATGATAAAATCAGCAGAGCTTCCACTCATTTCAGATCTACTCCTTAGATTTAGAGCGACTGCACTTCCAAGTGTACTTTTAGTGCACTTTTAAGTGCACTTGCAGTGTAAGTGGATTTGCCTTTCGTAAATAACCCCCAATAACTCACAAAAGTGAGTACACCCCTCACATTTTTGTAAATATTTTATTACATCTTTTCATGTGACAACACTGAAGAAATTACACTTTGCTACAATGTAAAGTAGTAAGTGTACAGCTTGTATAACAGTGTAAATTTGCTGTCCCCTCAAAATAACTTAACACACAGCCATTAATGTCTAAACCACTGGCAACAAAAGAGAGCACACTTCTAAGTAAAAATGTCCAAATTAGGCCCAAAGTGTCAATTTTTTGTGTGGCCACCATTATTTTCCAGCACTGCCTTAACCCTCTTGGGCATGGAGTTCACCAGAGCTTCAAAAGTTGCCACTGGAGTCCTCTTCCACTCCTCCATGAGGACATCACAGAACTGGTGGTTGTTAGAGACCTTGCGCTCCTCCACCTTCCATTTGATGATGCCCCACAGATGCTCATTAGGGTTTAAGTCTGGAGACATGCTTGGCCAGTCCATCACCTTTGCCCTCAGCTTCTTTAGCAAGGCAGTGGTCATCTTCGAAGTGTGTTTGGGGTCATTATCATGTTGGAATACTGCCCTGTGGCCCAGTCTCTGTAGGAAGGGATCATGCTCTGCTTCAGTATGTCACAGTACATGTTGGCATTCATGGTTCCCTCAATGAACTGTAGCTCCCCAGTGTCGGCAACACTCATGCAGCCCCAGACTATGACACTTCTACCACAATGCTTGACTGTAGGCAAGACACACTTGTCTTTGTACTCCTCACCTGGTTGCTGCCACACACGCTTGACACCATCAGAACCAAATAAGTTTATCTTGGTCTTAGTAGACCACAGCACATGGTTCCAGTAATCCATGTTCTTAGTCTGCTTGTCTTCAGCAAACTGTTTGCAGCCTTTCTTGTGCATCATCTTTAGAAGAGGCTTCCTTCTGGGACGACAGCCATGCAGACCAATTTGATGCAGTGTGCGGCGTATGGTCTGAGCACTGACAGGCTGACCCCCACCCCTTCAACCTCTGCAGCAATGCCGACAGCACTCATACATCTATTTCCCAAAGACAACCTCTGGATATGACGCTGAGCATGTGCACTCAACTTCTTTGGTCGACCATGGCAAGGCCTGTTCTGCGTGGAACCTGTCCTGTTAAACCGCTGTATGATCTTGGCCACCATGCTGAAGCTCAGTTTCAGGGTCTTGCCAATCGTCTTATAGCATACGCCATTTTTATGTAGAGCAACAATTCTTTTTTCAGATCTTCAGAGAGTTCTTTGCCATAAGATGCCATGTTGAACTTCCAGTGACCAGTATGAAAGAGTGAGAGGGATAACACCAAATTTAACACACCTGCTCCACATTTACACCTGAGACCTTGTATCACTAACGAGTCACATGACACCGGGGAGGGAAAATGGCTAATTGGGCCCAATTTTGACATTTTCACTTAGAGATGTACGCACTTTTGTTGCCAGCAGTTTAGACATTAATGGCTATGTGTTGAGTTATTTTAAGGGGACAGCAAATTTACACTGTTTTACAAGCTGTACACTCACTACTTTACATTGTAGCAAAGTGTCATTTCTTCAGTGTTATTACATGAAAGGATATAATAACATATTTACAAAAATGTGAGGGGTGTACTCACCTTTGTGAGATACTGTATATATTTAGATGGAAAGAGAGAGGGAGCGAGAGAGAGAGAGAGAGAGTCCATGAAGTCCATGAAAGTAGTTCTGCAGCACTTCAATGGATTTATTTAATTGCTTGCAAAATCTACAAGCTTCACATGTGATACTGTAAACACATACTATAACACACAAAGAAATGGTGCAAAAAATTAGCAAAATACCAATAAGGTTGACTGTAGCTGGTGATATAAGTCTTTAAGAGTCCAGTGGCATATAGCAAACCTTTTTTTCACAGCTGCAGCAGCTCAGTGAAGCAATATCTTGGGTAAATCTCACTAGTGCACATATGGAAAACAAACAGAGATAGAGAGGGCGCCACTGACTAAGTGTAGCTTTATTAAAATCAATGCTAAAAATACACATAAATGTTCTCACTGTGGAAACATAAGGAACTGCATATCAAACATCCCAGGCTCTGTGTATTATTCTCATATTAAAAGTCTTTGGCTGGTGGAGTAATGGAAGCTAGTAACAAGCAGGAGAGTGTGGCATGGAAGCGGCCAAGCCATGCAAAGTATAACAGGGAGAGCCCCCCTCCTGAACCGTACCAGGCCACATGCCCTGAACATGGGGAAGATGCTTTGTGGTCCCCCCAAAACACCTTGTCCCCATGTTGATGGAGACAAGGGCCTCGTCCCCACAACCCTTGCCCGGTGGTTGTGGGGGTCTGTGGGTGGGGGGCTTATCGGAATCTGAAAGCCCCCTTTAACAAGGGGAGCCCCAGATCTCAGCCCCCCCATGTGAATGGATATCGGGTACATACAAATTCACCAAAAAAAGTGTAAAAAATAGTAAAAATGACAGTAGACAGTTTGGGACAAATCCTTTATTAAAAAATAAAAAAATAAAAATGTCCCACGATGTAAATCCACCATCCATCACGCCGCCTGACGAACCGAAAAAAATAAAAATAAAAAGCAACAACTCTGCCTCCATGGGAGGCTCCCACCGACTGAAGCCTCTTTGCGATGATGGCTGTTATATAGCTGAGGGCAGGGGCCACCCGGTGACGTAAATGAGTGACCCCGCCCCCTCTGACGTCACGTGTTGTCAAAGGACGCGGGGGGTCACCTGTTTACATCACCAGGTGGCCCCGCCCTCAGCTATATAAAATCTGTCATCACGAAGAGGCTTCAGTCAGCAGGAGCAGAGGCAGAGTTTTTTCCGTTTATTTATTTTTTTTTTTGCGGGTTGTCGGACACAGTGATCGAAGATGAATGGACATCGCAGGACAGTTTTTTCTTCTTTTATTTTTAAAGGACTTGTCCCAAATTGTCTACTGTAATTTTTACAATTTTGACACTTTTTTTGGTGAATGTGTAGGGGTACAATGTACCCGATACCCATTCACATAGGGGGGTGGGATCTGGGGGTCCCCTTGCTAAAGAGGGCTTCCAGATTCCGATAAGCCCCCCACCCACAGAACCCCACAACCACCAGGCAAGGGTTATGGGGACGGCCCTTGTCCCCATAAACATGGGGACAAGGTGTTTTGGGGGAACCCCAAAGCACCCTCCCCATGTTGAGGGCATGTGGCCTGGTAAGGTTCAGGAGGGGGCGCTCTCTCCCCCCTCAGATAAGGGTCTGGTATGGATTTCAGGGGGGGACCCCTACACCTTTTGTTAATTTTGGTGCAGGGTTCCCCTTAAAATCCATACCAGACCTGAAGGGCCTGGTATGGATTTTGGGGGGACCCCCACGCATTTTCTTTTTACATTTTGGTGCGGGATTCCCCTTAATATTCATACCAGACCCAAAGGGCCCATGCCGTCAAAGATTTTCATCTATATTGATGGGATCCGACAATTTATTACAGTCGCAAGCAGTTTTATCCACTTCAGCCCCGGAGGATTTGGCTGCTCAATGACCAGAGCACTTTTTACAATTTGGCACTACACTGCTTTAATTGGTAATTGCGCGGTCATGCAATGCTGTACCCAAACAACATTTGCATCTTTTTTTTCCCACAAATAGAGCTTTCTTTTGATGGTATTTGATTGCCTCTGCGATTTTAATTTTTTGCGATATAAATGGAAAAAGACCAAAAATTTTGAGAACAAATTACGTTTTCTACTTTTTGTTATAAAAAAAATTTAATAAACTCAATTTTAGTCATACATTTAGGCCAAAATATATTCAGCCACATGTCTTTGGTAAAAAAAATGTCAATAAGTGTATATTTATTGGTTTGCGCAAAAGTTATAGCGTCTACAAACTTACAAACTAGGGTACATTTTTTGGAATTCACACAGCTTTTAGTTTACGACTACCTATCTCATTTCTTGAGGTGCTAACATGGCAGGGCAGTACAACCCCCCCCCCCAAATTACCCCATTTTGGAAAGTAGACACCCCAAGGAAATTGCTGAGAGGCATGTTGAGCCCATTGAATATTTATTTTTTTTGTCACAAGTGATTGAAAAATGACAAAAAAAAATTACACAAAGTTGTCACTAAATGATATATTGCTCACACATGCCATGGTTATATATGGAATTACACCCCAAAATACATTCTTCTCCTGATTTCACTCTTTCACTCTCTCTTGATTTCACTCCTCACTACCTATCACAGTTTTGAAGGCCATACAATGCCAAAATAGCACAAACCCCCCCCCCCCAAATTACCCCATTTTGGAAAGTAGACACCCCAAGCTATTTGCTTATAGGCATGTTGAGTCCATGGAATATTTTATATTTTGCCACAAGTTGCGGGAAAATTACAATTTTTTTTTTTGCACAGAGTTGTCACTAAATGATCTATTGCTCAAACATGCCATGGGCATATGTGTAATGACACCCCAAAATACATTCTGCTGCTTCTCCTGAGTACTGGGATACCACATGTGTGAGATTTTTTGGGAGCCTAGCCGTGTACAGGACCCCAAAAACCAAGCACCTCCTTCTGGCTTTCTAAGGGCGTAAAATGGTGATTTCACTTCCTCACTACCTATCACAGTTTCAGAGGCCATGAAATGACAAGATAGCACAAAACCCCCCCAAATGACCCAATTTTGGAAAAAAAAAAAATTCAAGCTACTTGCTGAGAGGCATATTGAGTCCATAGAATATTTTATATTTTGCCACAAGTTTCAGGAAAATTACACTTTTTCTTTTTTTTTTTTTTTTTGCTCAAAATTGTCACTAAATGATATATTTTTCAAACATGGCATGGTTATATGTGGAATTACACCCATAAATACATTCTGCTACTTCTCCTGAGTATGGGGATACCTCATGTGTGAGACTTTTTGGGAGCCTAGCCGCGTACAGGATCCCGAAAACCAATCACAGCCTTCAGGCTTTCTAAGGGCGTAAAATGGTGATTTCACTTCCTCGCTACCTATCACAGTTTCGAAGGCCTTGAAAAGTCAAGATAGCACAAAACCCTCAGAAATTACCCCATTTTGGAAAGAAGACACTTCAAGATTTTTGCTGAGAGATATGTTGTGTCCATGGAATATTTTATATTTTGCCACAAGTTGCAGGAAAATTACTAATTTATTTTTACACAAAGTTGTCACTAAATTATATATTGTTTAAACATGGCATTGTTATATGTGGAATTACACCCCAAAATACATTCTGCTGCTTCTCTTGAGCACGGGGATACCACATATGTGGGACTTTTTGGCAGTCTAACCGCATACAGGACCCCAAAAACCAATCACCGCCTTCAGGCTTTCTCAGGGTGTACATTTTTGATTTCACTCCTCACTGCCTATCACAGTTTCAGAGGCCATGACATGCCCAGATACCCCCCCCCCCCCCAAATGACCCCATTTTGCAAAGTAGACACCCCAAGCTATTTGCTGAGAGGCATGTTGAGTATTTTCCAATCTCCCTTTTGAAAAAAATTGATAAAAGAAAAAAAATTACATTTTCCTTTTCTTTCTTTATTTTCAAAAGTAAATGAGATCTGCAAAATACTCACCATGCCTCTTAGCAAATACCTTGGGGTGTCTACTTTCCAAAATGGGGTCATATGGGGGGAGGGGGGGTTGTGCTATCTAGATAATTCAGGGCTTCTGTAACTGTGATAGGTAGTGAGGATTAAAATAAAAATGTACGCCCTTAGAAAGCCTGAAGGCGGTGATTGGTTTTCAGGGTCCTGTACGCGGTTAGACTCCCAAAAAGTCTCACACATGCGGTATCACCGTACACAGGAAAAGCAGCAGAATGTATTTTGGGGTGTAATTCCACATATAACCATGCCATGTTTGAACAATATATCATTAAGTGACAATTTTTTGCAAAAAAAAAAAAAAGTGTCATTTTCCCGAAACTTGTGGCAAAATATAAAATATTCCATGGACTCAACATGCCTATCAGCAAATAGCTCGGGGTGTCTACTTTCCAAAAAAATGGGTCATTTGGGGGGGTTTGAACTGTCCTGGAATTTTATGCATAACATTTAGAAGCTTATGTCACACATCACCCACTCTTCTAACCACTTGAAGACAAAGCCCTTTCTGACACTTTTTGTTTACATGAAAAAATATTACTTTTTTTTTTGCAAGAAAATTACCTTGAACCCCCAAAAATTATATATATTTTTAAAGCAAATGCCCTACAGATTAAAATGGTGGGTGTTGCAATTTTTTTTCACACAGTATTTGCGCAGCGATTTTTCAAACGCAATTTTTTTGGAAAAAACACACTTTTTTAATTTTAATGCACTAAAACACACTATATTGCCCAAATGTTTGATGAACTAAAAAAGAGAATCTTATGCCGAGTACATGGATACCAAACACGACATGCTTTAAAATTGCGCACAAACGTGCAGCGATGACAAACTACATACATTTTTAAAAGCCTTTAAAAGCCATTACAGGTTACCATTTTAGATTTACAGAGGAGGTCTACTGCTAAAATTACCGCCCTCGATTTGACCTTTGTGGTGATACCTCACATGCATGGTGCAATTGCTGTTTAGATATGATCTAGATCTCTCCTCTGCCCTCAAAGCATCTGACCACACCAAGATCGATGTGATAAAATGCTTTGCCAATTTCCCAATGGCACTGTTTATATCTGGAGAAACCTAAGTCATGAAAAGCTCATAGCTTCCGGTTTCTTAGGCCATAGAGATGATTGGAGCCATTCTGGTCTCTGATCAGTTCTATGTTCAGCTGGCGGAACCACCGGTTGCATTCTCGGGTTGCCTGTTGGGACAGGAGAGCCTGAGAAAACCATGGAAGATGGTGGGGGGATGTTCCCTCCCACTGCTTGTAAAAGCAGTCTAGAGGCTAAATAGCTGCTACGATTGCTTTTTCATGAAAGCCGACTGCTCGCTGAAAAGAATGATACCAAGATGATACCTAAACTTGCAGGCATCATTCTGGTATAACCATTCAAAGCCCAGCAACCTCCTTGTTGGGCATACATTGTAATGTTCTTTTTTCATGCAGCCTGTGGGCTGAACGAAAAGAAGAGATTGATTGGTGGGTATGCCCACCATTAGAATACCACCTTTCATCCACCCACTTCTAATGATGGGCATACATGCACCATTTTTTTTAACTGTGGTGGTGAAATCACCTCCTACAGCGCTGGAGTCGCTGATTTACATATCATGGGAGCAAACGCTGTTGCTGTCAAGATAAATAAATCAGTACTGCAGCTGAATGCTACCTGCTAAGCAAATGAATGGTTAACAATAAAACAAAGTAACATTTCAATATAACTGTAAGACTTACCATACTAGATTGCTTTAAGAAAGGCCTGGATACTTTCCTAAATGTACATAATATAACTGGGTACTAACATTTATAGGTAAAGTTGATCCAGGGAAAATCCAATTGCCTCTTGGGGGATCAGGAACAAATTTTTTCCCCTGTTGTAGCAAATTGGAGCATGCTCTGCTGGGGTTTTTTGACTTCCTCTGTATCAACTGAGGGTATAAAATTGGGTATATTGGATTGTAAGATGTTTTTTATTTCATTTATTTATTGTTTTTAAGGTTGAACTGGATGGACTTGTGTCTTTTTTCAACCTGACTAACTATGTAACTATGTAACTATGTAACTTGCAAAGTAAATACAATAAAACATAGTAAAAATAAAAGATTTTTTCTTGTCAAAAGAAGTTTATTGAGTATACAATGTTATAAAGATACATAAAGTAAGTTTACAAGGATCTATAAAGTAAGCTCATTGTTTTACAGTAGGGATTATATAGGTAAAAACCATGAAATTTCAAATATTAAACATTGGGTTCACGTAAACCTAAATTAAAGATATATATCATTTCCTTAGTTACTTTTGTAGGTATTTAAATGATTTATACCTACTATATATATTGTTTACAGGTAGAGTGTATATAGGTCAAATAAATTCTGATAATGAGCTTTAATCGTAAGGTGGAGAAAAGGAAAGAGAAAGAAGAAAAAGGGTAGAAAGGCAGAGGTATGGTCCACAAGATTGTCCCATTCGTCAGTTTATTATTCTTTTTAGTTCTCTTTGAAGCCTTAGAATGGGTGTCTCTGTAAGTCATTTAATCTGTTACCATGGCAACAGGACAGAGTCATTGAAATTTGACAGGAATTGTTGTTTTATCCAAGGATGCCAAAGTTTTTCAAATTTTGGAATTTGATTTTGATCGATGGCTACCATCTTAGCATGGGACATTGTATTATTCATTCTGTGAATTGTTTCTGCTAGTACCAACGTAGGAGATTTCCATGCTTTGGCCACTGTTTGTTTTGCAGCCGTTGTTAGTTGGATCATAAGTTTGAATTGAGAGAGTGTTAACCATTCCGGTTTTAGATTAAGTAAAGTTATATATGGATCTGGTTGTATTATTTTTTTAAATATTTTAGATGCAATCACGAAGACTTCCTTCCAGAAGGTTTGGATTACTGGGCACGTCCACCATATGTGTAAATGTGTGCCTATTTCTGGGCATCCTCGAAAACAAAGAGCTGAGGTATTAGGTGAATATTTTGCCACTCTAGCGGGTACAAGGTACCAGCGAGTTAGGACTTTATAATTTGTCTCCAGTGCTAAGATGTTGGGTGAGGATGACTTAGATGTGAGCCATATGTTAGACCAGTCCGTGTCTTCTAAAGTTCGTCCCAGGTCCTCCTCCCACCTCTGAACGTAAGAGGGTCTATTAAGATTTACTACTCCATATAATTGATTATAAAGTGATGAAATTGTACCTTTAGCAAATGGATCTTTTGTACAGATTGATTCAAAAATGGATAATTGGGATAATGGTGTATCCCCCTTTAGGAATGGTGTATATACATTTTTGATTTGGAGATATCTAAATATCTCAGAGTTTGGTAGATCATATTTTTCTCTAAGTGATGGGAATGAAAGGAATGATTTAGATGCTATGAAGTCATTTAGTGTCTGAATGCCTGATGTTGTCCAAGCTTTAAAAGAATTTGGGTAGATCCATGCTGGATAAAAGGCCGGATTTCTGATAAAAGAAAGGAGAGGATTGTGTGGAGATTGTAACTGATATTTGGTTTTTAGTTTATTCCAGAGAGATAAGAAGTGTTTAGTTATGGGATTATGAATTTTAAAGCGGTCTTTAGGATCAAGCCATAACAAGTTTGATATTAATAGAGGGTCATTTTCTGAAGCCTCTATAAATACCCATAATGGGATTTCCTGTTTTGCATGGTATTTGGACAGACTGGCCAAATGTGCTGCTCTGTAGTAGTTAGTAAAATTAGGGTATCCCAGGCCTCCTTTATTTTTGGGAAGATGTAGTGTGTGTATAGGTATACGTGGTTTAGAAGAGCCCCATATAAATGAAGTTGCTCTTTTTTGTACTATTCTCAAAAAATAGGAAGGAATTGGAATAGGGGGGACTCTGAATAGATAAAGCAATTTGGGTAGAATAGTCATTTTGATTGCATTAATCTTCTCTATCCAGGATAAAGGAAGTTGCGACCATTGTTTTATTAGATTTGTGATCTGTCTTAATACAGGAGGATAATTGGTTGAGAATAAGTCAGAATGAGATGCTGTTAAATGAATTCCAAGATATGGGATTGATTTTTCTGCCCATGTGAATGGGAGTGCAGCCCTAGCCGGGATCAATTCCATGTTTGTGAGCGAAATATTAAGCACTAGGCATTTCTTAGGATTAATCATAAGGCCGGATAGGGCTGCAAATCCATCAAGAGCTGGTATTAAGTTAGGACCAGAGACCTGTGGTGATGATAGAAAAAGTAATATATCGTCTGCAAATATACATAATTTGTGTGTAATACCTCCTACTTCAATGCCAGTTATAGTTTGGTTTGTTCTGATGTATTGGGCCATGGGTTCGAGTATAAGGGCAAATAATAAGGGAGATAATGGGCAACCCTGTCGGGTACCTCTTTCGATATTAAAGGCATCAGATTTGTATCAAGCGTATTTTATATAGGCTTTGGGTTTATTATATAATGCTTTGATCCATGTTAAAAAGTGGGGTCCAAAACCCCATTTTTGTAATGAATATTGCATATATTGCCAGGATACTGTGTCAAATGCCCTCTTAATATCGAGAGATAGAAAACATAAAGGGATTTTCCGTTTTTTAGCAATATGTGCCAATAACACTGCCCTGCGTATATTATCGCCTACCTGTCTATTTGGCATGAAGCCTACTTGATGTCTATGTATTAATTTTCCTATAATGCTATTGAGGCGTTTTGCTATTATTTTTGCTAATAATTTAATATCAAGGTTTAACAGAGAGATAGGCCGATAATTCACACAGGAAGTATCATCAGAAAGGGGTTTTGGGATCATACAAACAATTGTCATTAGTGTTTCTTGCCGAAAAGAATGTCCTTCTAGAAGTTTGTTAAAAGTTTCAGTGAGAATGGGAGAGAGTATTTCTGGGAATGTTTTATAGTATAAAGCCGAGTAGCCATCTGGGCCTGGTCTTTTGTTAAGTTTTAGGTCTTTTACGGCGTTAGCAACTTCATCTATAGTTATAGTTTCATCCAAACTGCTTTTTTGATTCTGAGACAACTCAGGTAAGGTTATTTTTGAGAAGGATTCAGCCTCTGTAGGATTAAATTCATTATTTGTCTTGTATAAAGTTGCGAGATGTGAGTGAAATATTTGGACTATTTTAAATGGATTACAAGTATAAACATTTTTTGATAATTTCAAACATATTGGTTTGAAAGATTTGTTAGTTGAATTTAATGCCCGAGCCAAATATGTACCTGGTTTGTTTGTATTCATGTAGAAATTGTGTTTGGAGCGTTTGAGGGATCTATCAACTGACTCAGTGAGAAATAGATCGTACTCCAATCTAGATTTTTCCAGATGAGATTTTGTACTCTGAGATGGATTATCTTGGAATGATATGTAGGCTGCATTAAAATTGAGTTCTAGTTTTTTTGCTAGTTTTATGCGTTCCCGTTTAAATAGTGCCATTTGTCTTTGTATTGTACCACGCAAGACAGGCTTATGAGCTTCCCACAGTGTTATTGGGGAAATGTCTGTTGTATTATTCATTGATATGTATTCCTTTAAAGCTTGTTCAATTGCCATCTGATGTAGTGGGTGTTTGAGCATTATGTCCGGTAAGTACCACGTTGGGTCATGCGCTTTTGGTATGGCTGAGGCTATAGTAGTGTATACTGCATTATGGTCAGACCACGGAATCGGAATTATATCTGATGCAATAATTTCTGGTATCATTCCTATTGTTAGAAAAATATGATCTATTCTGGTGAAGGTTTGATGAGGGTGCGAGAAATAAGTGAATTTCTTTTTCATTGGGTTACTTTCTCTCCATGAATCTACCAGATTGTATTTGGAAAAAAGTTGAGAAAAAGGTAATCTAGAGGTTATTTTGGATGGTGTAAAAGGTGATTTATCTAGAAATGGGAGGAGGACCTGGTTCGAATCCCCGCACATTATCACTGTTCCTATTTTGTGTGTATTAATCACTTGTAATATATGTGAGAGGAATGGTGTAGGTTGTTTGTTAGGAGCGTAGTAGGAAATCACCGTGATTGCTGTATCCATTATACAACCCATGAGTATCAGGTATCTACCTTCTGGGTCTTTAATTTCTGATGATAAGGTGAATGGTGTGGATTGGTGAAATGCAATTAGAGTACCCCTTTGTTTGGTACAGGCAGAAGCCGTGTAAATTTGTTGATAAAAAGGAGAAATATATTTTGGAGTAGAATCTTTGGTGAAGTGTGTTTCTTGGAGGCATACTATGTGAGCCTTCTTGTTATGGAAAGTACGGAAGGCTTTGGTCCTTTTTTGAGGGACATTTATTCCCTGAACATTCAGGGAAAGTATATTCAGTGGTGCCATGGCAACAGATCAAATAGTTTTGACTTACTTTTTGTTATGCAGAGCTGACTGCGCAGATCAGCCTGTGTGGACTGAAGAGATGAAAAGATAGAAAAGAAACCAGTGAATTCTGGAGTAAAGAGTAAACAAAAAACATATGAGATTAGATGATACATTGTATAAATTATTTTTTGCAAGTAATCACAATTTACCCGTGAAAGAGAATAAATATCTCTCTCAGGGGAATAAGTGCCTTCGTCACACTCCCACATAATATGGTTGGGAGAATGAGGAGGGCTAATGGGGGTACACGGATCTTCCGCTTACAGGAGAGAAGTGCTATGTCAAAAGACATCAAAATGATGATTCATTAATTGGAGTGCAGAATATAGTTTTTGTTGAAATTATTTATTCCAGGGTGGTTGTATATGGTTAGTCTTGCCCTAGGCTAAATAATTCAGTTAGAAAGGTACTGTTAATAACTTTGGTATTGATGAAGATAATTTGAGTTATTTTGGGATTTTAACCCTTTTAGAGTAAACAATTACATATTTTATTCATATGTAACTGTTTAGATATGTTAACTCATAAAATTGAGGTTGTATTGCTTCAGATTAGAATAAACAAAAACATAGTTCTAGGAACTAGTTAGGTAATAATATATTTGTTTTAAGAAAAGAAAGAAAAAGCTTCCATTACTTCTGGATTATTGAACATATTTGTCCTAAAAAGTAATAAATCTATTGTTATTACCTGAAAATATATAACTGAACAAGAATTTCCTTATTTCACTTATATATTCTAAGGCTATATGAATCAGAAGTAATAAGAAATATAACTGGAATGTAACTTGATCCCATACAGTGTGTGACTATCAGAATGCAGTTACATTCAGTTATAAATACAGGTTTTTTTATAGAGAACCATCTCTTAGTATAATAAATGAAGAGATATCAGGAATTAGGATGTCAGTCCATTGAATCTTCTTGGTCCATGGATGATGTGGCATAACGGCCTCTTTTGTGAGAATGATGATTCCCATTTTGTTCTGAAATTTTCTGTGTGCTGCCTGAAGGTGAAGATGATGCCATTCTTCTGCGTGTGGGAGAGTTGCTGCTTGTGGGTTCTGTCAGATTTAATTTTAAAAGGGTTTGTTGTAGTTCATCTGCTGATCTGCTTCTGTAAATTGTACCTTGGTAGTTAAATCTGACTGAAAAGGGGAAGCCCCATTGATACATAATGTTGTGGCGTTGCAGTTCCATTAGTTGGGGTTTCATGGATCGTCTTTTAGTAATAGTAAGTTGGGATAGGTCAGCAAAAATTTGATAATTGTGTCCTTGAAAATTAAGTTCCTTTTTTTCTCTTGCAGCAATTAGTATTTGTTCTTTTGTTCTGTAATAATGGAATTTTGTGATTATATCACGTGGGGGTCCATCTTTCTTTTTGGCTGTGAGGGCTCTGTGTACTCTGTCCAGTTCTAAACGTTCAATAGGGATATCTGGCTTTAGTTCTTGTAATAGAGCAGTAATAGTAGATTGCAGGTCTGTCACAGTTTCAGGTATTCCCCTTATGCGCAAGTTTGAACGTCTGGCTCTATTTTCGTAATCTTTGAGCTTAGTTTGAAGTATTAAATTCTCTTCTTTTAATTGTTCCAATTCTGTTATATTTTCTTGGGTTGTAATTTCAATTTCATCAATTTTTATTTCTAAGGCTGCGGTGCGGTTTCCCAGCTCTCTTATTTCTTTGGTTAGGCTGTTTGTTATTTGGTCTGAGGTTTGTTTTAAAGCCTTATGAAGCATCTTTTCAAATTGTAATAATATTACTGGGGATGCTGAGGAGGCTTGTGGAGAAGTTTGTGAGAGGATTTGTTCTGTATCTGACTCAAATGGAGAGTCTTGCTGTGACATTTTCTGTCTGTGAGAGCGCCCTGATGCTGTATCTTGTGAGGTGACTGGAGCTGCTTTAGTTGCAGTGAGTGCCTGTGAGCTCTTTGTGAGGTGATTTTTATTTCTGCCACGGCTTCCTCCCAGTACTATTTTTCCTGCCCAAACTTTCACAGTTTGTTCCCTGGGGCAAAAAGGTTCAAATGGATACCTTTTGAGCCTGCAGGCTCCGCTTTGTCCTTCTCTTCTCTCCTCAGCGGTGTGGAGCTCTAACAATGCATGTCTGCTCCGCCTCCTGTCCCCCCAAAATAAAACATTTTTTAACGCAATCTGGGCCTAAAAAAATATATGCCGAAGCATGGCGACAATCCACCCCTAATGTTGGGGGCAAATCGCCCCTCCACCCTTGCCCCCATGCTTCGGCATATACAGTATCTCACAAAAGTGAGTACACCCCTCACATTTCTGTAAATATTTAATTATATCTTTTCATGTGACAACATTGAAGAAATTACACTTTGCTACAATGTAAAGTAGTGAGTGTACAGCTTGTATAACAGTGTAAATTTGCTGTCCCCTCAAAATAATAAATAATAAAATAACTCAACACACAGCCATTGATGTCTAAACCACTGGCAACAAAAGTGAGTACACCCCTAAGTGAAATTGTCCAAATTGGGCCCAATTAGCCATTTTCCCTCCATAGTGTCATGTGACTCATTAGTGTTACAAGGTCTCAGGGGTGAATGGGGAGCAGGTGTGTTAAATTTGGTGTTATTGCTCACTCTCTCATACTGGTGTGGCGGCAACCAGGTGAGGAGTACAAAGACAAGTGTGTCTTGCCTACAGTCAAGAATGGTGGTGGGAGTGTCTGGGGCTGCATAAGTGCTGCTGGCACTGGGTAGCTACAGTTCATTGAGGGAACCGTGAATGCCAACATGTACTGTGACATACTGAAGCAGAGCATGATCTCCTCCCTTCAGAGACTGGGCCGCAGGGCAGTATTCTAACATGATAACGACCCCAAACACACCCCCAAGACGACCACTGCCTTGCTAAAGAGGCTGAGGGTAAAGGTGATGGACTGGCCAAGCATGTCTCCAGACCTAAACCCTATTGAACATCTGTGGGGCATCCTTAAACAGAAGGTGGAGGACCGCAAAGTCTCTAACATCTACCAGCTCTGTGATGTCATCATTGAGGAGAAGAAGAGGACTCCAGTGGCAACCTGTGAAGCTCTGGTGAACTTCATGCCCAAGAGGGTTAAGGCAGTGCTGGAAAATAATGGTGGCCACACAAAATATTGACACTTTGGGCCCAATTTGTACATTTTCACTTAGGGGTGTACTCACTCTTGTTGCCAGTGGTTTATACGTTAATGGCTGTGTGTTGAGTTATTTTGAGGGGGCAGCAAATTTACACTGTTATACAAGCTGTACACTCACTACTTTACAGCAAAGTGTAATTTCTTCAGTGTTGTCACATGACAAGATAATCAAATATGAGGGGTGTACTCACTTTTGTGAGATACTATATACTCTTTTTTTTTTTTAACTGTGATGGTGAAATCACCTTCTACAGCGCTGGAGTCGCTTATTTACGTATCGTGGGAGCAAACGCTGTTGCTGTCAAGATACATAAATCAATGCTGCAGCTGAATGGCGTACCTGAAAACAAAAAAATGGTTAACAATAAAACACAGTAAACAGTAAAGTATAAAATAATTACATACCTGAAAAGCAAACATGATAAAACATAGTAACAATAAAACATTGCATTGTAGAACGCAGTAAAAAAGAGTAGAACAATAGAGAGAGAGAATAGAGAGAGAGAGAACAATAAAACAGCTATTTTTGTTCTTTTTATTTTATATTATTTTTTAACTTTTTTTTTTTTTTACCCTTTTATTTGTAACCGTAATGGTTGTAATGGTTTGGTTCCAGGTTCGGGTCTCCCAAAATGCGATGACAGCTTTGGAGACCCTGTGAAAGTGTGTCCTAGTCTGTGCAGTGCTGTACCGTATGCTAATACTCAACTAGTGTATGGTGGCATTCAAAACATTCACCAATGTAAAGACCAGGATGGTCAGGATAGGAGGGACAATAATAGTGGGTGTCACGCCTATATCTGCGCTTTCTACAGACAAGACATTTTCTTTGGGGGGCTCATTGGATAGGGGTACCAGGGAGGACATATGGAAAATGCCTCCCATACAGCCAGCTTACTGCATTTGGATTGGGAAGTTGGGCCACAGCACCATCTGGAAACAGAAGGGCTGTTATGATCTCTTCCTGAAGCTTTGTATAGCACATAAGCATTCAGCAGAGCCAATTGAAATAAGTATACAGACACTTTTTTGTACCAGCGTCTGGCCTTACGGGCAATTAGGTACGGCGCCAACATCTGGTTGTTGAGGTCCACCCCACCCATATTAAGGTTATATTTATGGACACGGAGGGGTTTCGCCACAACACCAGTTGCTGTAGGAATTTGGACTGTCGTGTCTGCGTGAAGGGAGGACAGAACGAAAACATTTTGATTATCCCTCCACTTCACAGCGAGCAAGTTATTACACTTCAAGCAGGCTCTCTCCCCCAGCCTAATGCCCCGTACACATTGATCGGACATTCCGATCAGACATTGATCGGACATTCCGACAACAAAATCCATGGATTTTTTCCGACGGATGTTGGCTCAAACTTGTCTTGCATACACACGGTCACACAAAGTTGTCGGAAAATCTGATCGTTCTGAACGCGGTGACGTAAAACACGTACGTCGGGACTATAAACGGGGCAGTAGCCAATAGCTTTCGTCTCTTAATTTATTCTGAGCATGCGTGGCACTTTGTGCGTCGGATTTGTGTACACACGATCGGAATTTCCGAAACGGATTTTGTTGTCGGAAAATTTTATAGCAAGCTCTCAAACTTTGTGTGTAGGAAATTCCGATGGAAAATGTGTGATGGAGCCCACACACGGTCGGAATTTCTGACAACAAGGTCCTATCACACATTTTTTTGTCGGAAAATCCAACCGTGTGTACAGGGCATAAGACGGGAATCTACAAGCTGCTGGGGTAAGCTCCGGTGATTAGATGCGCCAATTTCGTGATCAAACAAATGATTAAAATGTGGCATCCTTGTGTAAAAATTGTCCACATACAAGTGGTACCCCTTTCCGAAAAAGGATGACACCAAGTCCCACACAATCTTATCAGTGCTCCCTATGTAATCTGGGCAGTTCTCCGGCTCTCTTCCCTCGTAAACCATAAAACTATATGTATAGCCTGTAGCCCTGTCACAGAGCTTATACATCTTGACCCCCATATCTGTCACGCTTGCTGGGAAGATACTGTTTGAAAGACAAGTGGCCGGAAAACCTAATCAGGGACTCAAAAATGCAGACAACTTGATGGGGAGTAAACAAGGCTGCAAACTGTTGGTTGAAGTGGTTTACGAGGGGCTGGAATTTGTAGAGCCAATCGTATCCAAGGTCACCCCAAGGATGACAGAGTTCATTGTCTTTGAAGTGCATGAACTGCAAGATCTGCTGGTCATGGAGGCAGATAACACGGGCATACTCACGCAACTCACTCTTTTTAGTTATGGCCATGGGCCCAGAAAGGTCTCAAATTCGAAAACCGTAATAGGTTTCCAATCTCTGGCAAGTGTCAAATGGGGATTAGCAGCTATGAATTGACCAGCATACAAATTGCTTTGGTCCACAATAGATCTATAGAGATCTTCCATGAAAAACAGCGAATAAAAATCAAGTGACGAAAAATCAACTGTTTCCACCTGAATTCCGGGTTGGCCAGTGAATGGGGAAGCACGGGTGCTGCAGAAGTGATGGGCTCCCAATTCGGATTGGCAAATGCAGCAGGAAGGGCACTATGGACTCGACGGGCCTGTCTTTGTCTTATTGCTGGCTGTGGGACACTAGCTATGCTAGCCACCGCACCAGCTTGAACTGCACTTATGGGACTCGCCACGTCACCACGTGTTACTGCAGTGCTGGTTTGACTATGACCAGGGTGTACTAGGCTGCTGGTGCTTGCCAGTTCACCAAAAGGATTAGGGGCACTAGTACTGGCTCTCTGCTCCATACGAGAGCCCTGTGGTTGTTGCACCTCAACGACAGCAGAAGAACGGAGTTGGGTACGCCTGACCTTGGCAGGGACCACAACTCTGTTGTCAGAGCTATCTGTCAGGGTGCCACTGCTGTCTACAGGATCATATTCTGAGCCTGTATCTGACAGATGAGTGACTTCCTCTTCACTATCTGTCATGCTCAGAAATGTTTAGGCCTCTTTAATAGTGTACCTTCGATTTGACATTTTGGTCTCTAAATTTACTGATACAGTAGTGAGACTCACAGGAAAAAGAACTCCTGACTGTCAGCGACTGATTAAAATGCTACCAAAAAACTGTTAGCGTTCGCAGGGATCAGGCCTGACTCTGTGAATGCTGCAGTTATGTGTGTTGTATTTTTGTAAGTGACAGTGATCGACTGATACTGCACTTGGGTGGGCTGGGCTGGGCGGAGGGGCTAAACGCAGGTGCTAGCAGGTATCTGGGCTGATCCCTCTAACACTGCGTTTTTGTGAACCCTAAACTTCTGGGGACGCTAGTATAAATCTGATCAGATCAGATATCGATCCGTTCAGACACTATACTATTAAGGGAGGTATATGGTGCGTGCGTGGGTGTTAACGCTACTGGCACTAATCTGATGCTGCCTGGGGCAACGCAGACCCTGACTGATGCTAAAACCTAACTGATATCATCCGCTGGGCGATCAGGGGGTTAAACCTTTATTGGGTAATATACGGCGGGTGCCCTGATGCTTTTAAAGACAAACTTACTAACACCCGTAACACTAATACGGTGATCTCTGGTGACAGGGGGTAAAAGGGTTAACTAGGGGGCAAGCAGAAAGTTAAAACCTTTATTAGGTAGTATATGGGGGTACCTGACGCTATAAAAACCTAACAGTGAAACAAATCACCTAACTGGCTAACTAGCATCACCTGTGACACAAATACGGCAATCGATTAGTGACACTGGCGACAGGGGGTGAAAGGGTTAACTAGGGGGCAATTAGGGGGTTAAAACCTTTATTAGGAAGTATACATGGGGGTACCTGATGCTATAAAAACCTGACGGTGAAACTAATCACCTAACTGGCTAACTAGCGTCACCAGTGACACAGATATGGCGATCGATTAGTGACACTGGCGACAAGTTGTGAAAGGGTTAACTGGAGGCGATCAAGGGGTTAAACCAAGTGTACCTATATGTACTGGTGTTAGTGTACTGTTGGTGCAACTCACGGTTAGATGTTATCTCTCCTCTCACTAGAATCGAAAAGACCCCACGAGGAGAGATGACATCACTTCCTCCTGTATGTGTTTACACTTACACAGACAGGGGAAGGTTTCCATTCGTTAGGAGCGATCACCAGGTCCAGACCATAAATCATTGGTCTGGTCCTGGGGACTGATCGGTCCTCTAATGAATTCGACCGCTGCGGACACGGGGGGGGGGGGGGGGGGGGGCGTGATCGCACCTCCCTCCCCATGGGGTGGGAGGGACGTATAGGTACGCCCATTTGCCCACCCGTGCCATTCTGCCAACGTATATCACCGTGCAGCAGTCGGGAATCGGTTAAATTACTTTTTTTCCGTTAGAAATTTAATTTTGCTGTGGTATTGTTCTAAACACTGGAAAAAATTGCTACTTTACAGGCATACAAAAGACACCCCCCAGGCACGATATTTAAAGCAATATTTCATTTTTTATTGTATCACTTTAACCACTTCCCGCCCGGCCTATAGCAAAATCACAGCTGGGCAGTGGTTCAGTTATCCTGACTGGGTGTCATATGATGTCCTTCAGGATAACAACCGCCGCGCGCCAGTGGGGGCGCGCATCGTGGCGATCGGTGGAGCGGTGTGTCAGTCTGACACACTGCTCCACCAATCTCGGTAATGAGCCTCCGGCAGAGGCTCTTTACCACGTGATCAGCCGTGTCCAGCCATTGATCGGCTTTTCAGAAGACAGTCAATCTTAGCTGGTCTGTTTGTCAGAGAACCTGAATTATTTAGCAATTAAGCATAAGCACAGCAGCAGAACAATAGTAAAGCAAGCTACAGTTCAACTTAACTTTTTCATAATAATCTGCTGCTATTGTGTTAGTGTTGTGAACTTGATAGTGATACTAGTGTTGTGATAGCCTCAGAGGCTGCCCATGTTGTGGGGGGGAAAGCAACGAAAAACATACAAACATCGAATCTTTGGCTTATGGTGTCTGTCGAAAGTTCTAAGAAGATTCAACAGAGTAGCTTAACTGTACGACATGGCAATCGTACATTTCAGGTCAAATGCATCCACCCATAGGCTATAGAAAAATTCTAATGTTGGTTGACTAGTAAAATAATTAATAAATATAATTATTACTAGTCATATAACATTAGAATTCTACTACAGCTAGCTTGTAGGTGGAAAATTCGACCGGAATGTACACGTACAGTTTAGCTGCTCCATCGAATCTTCTTTGAACATTCGACAGACACCATAAGCCTTCACTGACAGATTCGACCTTAATTAATTTGGATTTACAGACAAATGCAATTTTTAACGAAAAACTACATAAATAAAAACGAATTTCAGGAGTAACTAAATAAATTTACTTGTAAACAGGAATGAATTCTGGACAACCGCACTCGTAGACTAGCCTCGTTTATTAAGAAAATGCACATCAATTACAGGGTGACAGCAGACAGGAATAGAGCTGACGTTTCGCACTAACGTTAGTGCGAAACGTCAGCTCTATTCCTGTCTGCTGCCACCCTGTAATTGATGTGCATCTTCTTAATAAACAAGGCTAATCTACGATTGCGGCTGTCCAGAATTCATTCCTGTTTACTGCTACTAGCAATAGCCAGCACGTACAACCTCCGAACCAAGAAGGATTCATTTTGGTCTGTTTGAACTTTTCCTGGAGCGGTGATCACTCCTTCCTAAATAAATGTACTTTTCGGACGAAAACGAAATTCCGAAACAAAATATTTCAGTGTGCACAAGTCTAATGCCCAGCAATGCCACCCATCAGTATCATCAGTCCCGCCCATCAGTGACATCAGTGCAACCCATCATTGCCACCTGTCAGTGCTCATCTATGCCCATCAGTGCCCACCTATCAGTGCCCATCAGTGCCCATCCGTACCACCTATCAGTGCCACCCATAAGTACCAATCAGTGCCACCCATAAGTACCCATCAGTGCCGCCTACAAGTGCCCATCAGTGCTGCCTATGAGTGCCCATCAGTGCTGCCTATGAGTGCCCATCAATGCTGCATACCAGTGCCACCTATCAGTGCCCATCAGTGCCACCTATCAGTGCCCATCAGTGCCGCCTACCAGTGCCCGTCATCAGTGCCCGTCAGTGCCACCTCATCAGTGCCACCTCATTGGTGCCACCTCATCGGTGCCCATCAGTGCTGCCTTATCAGTGCCCGTCATTGAAGGAGAAAACTTACTTATTTACAAACATTTTTAACAGAAATGAAGAAAAACTTGTTCTTTTTCAAAGTTTTTGGTCTTTTTTGATCAAATACCACCAAAAGAAAGCTCTGTTTGTGGGAACAAAATGATAAAAAATTTGTTTGGGTACAGTGTAGCATGACCGCGCAATTGTCATTCAAATTGCGACAGCGCTGAAAGCTGAAAATTGGCCTGGACAGGAAGGTGTCTAAGTGGCTGATATTGAAGTGGTTAACCACTTGAGCCCCGGACCATTATGCTGCCTAAGGACCAGAGGTCTTTTTCCAATTTGGCACTGCGTCGCTTTAACTGCTAATTGCGCGGTTATGCAATGCTGTACCCAAACGAAATTTGCGTCCTTTTCTTCCCACAAATAGAGCTTTCTTTTGATGGTATTTGATCACTTCTGCAGTTTTTATTTTTTGCGCTATAAACGGAAAAAGACCGAAAATTTTGAAAAAAAATGATATTTTCTACTTTTTGTTATAAAAAAAATCCAATAAACTCAATTTTAGTCATACATTTAGGCCAAAATGTATTCGGCCACATGTCTTTGGTAAAAAAAATGTCAATAAGCGTATATTTATTGGTTTGCGCAAAAGTTATAGCGTCTACAAACTAGGGTACATTTTCTGGAATTTACACAGCTTTTAGTTTATGACTGCCTATGTCATTTCTTGAGGTGCTAAAATGGCAGGGCAGTACAAAACCCCCCCAAATGACCCCATTTTGGAAAGTAGACACCCCAAGGAAATTGCTGATAGGCATGTTGAACCCATTGAATATTTATTTTTTTTGTCCCAAGTGATTGAATAATGACAAAAAAAAAAAAAAAAAAAAATATTTACAAAAAGTTGTCACTAAATGATATATTGCTCACACAGGCCATGGGCCTATGTGGAATTGCACCCCAAAATATATTCAGCTACTTCTCCTGAGTACGGGGATACCACATGTGTGGGACTTTTTGGGAGCCTAGCCGCGTATGGGACCCCGAAAACCAATCACCGCCTTCAGGATTTCTAAGGGTGTAACTTTTTGATTTCACTCTTCACTGCCTATCACAGTTTCGGAGGCCATGGAATGCCCAGGTGGCACAACCCCCCCCCAAATGACCCCATTTTGGAAAGTAGACACCCCAAGCTATTTGCTGAGAGGCATATTGAGTCCATGGAATATTTTATATTTTGACACAAGTTGCGGGAAAGTGACACTTTTTTTTTTTTTTTTTTTTTTTTGCACAAAGTTGTCACTAAATGATATATTGCTCACACAGGCCATGGGCCTATGTGGAATTGCACCCCAAAATACATTTAGCTGCTTCTCCTGAGTATGGGGATACCACATGTGTGGGACTTTTTGGGAGCCTAGCCGCGTACGGGGCCCCGAAAACCAATCACCGCCTTCAGCGTTTTTAAGGGCGTGAATTTTTGATTTTACTCTTCACTGCCTAACACCGTTTCGGAGGCCATGGAATGCCCAGGTGGCACAAACCCCCCCCAAATGACCCCATTTTGGAAAGTAGACACCCCAAGCTATTTGCTGAGAGGCATGGTGAGTATTTTGCAGCTCTCATTTGTTTTTGAAAATGAAGAAAGACAAGAAAAAACTTTTTTTTTTTTTCTTTTTTCAAATTTCAAAACTTTGTGACAAAAAGTGAGGTCTGCAAAATACTCACTATACCTCTCAGCAAATAGCTTGGGGTGTCTACTTTCCAAAATGGGGTCATTTGGGGGGGTTTTGTGCCACCTGGGCATTCCATGGCCTCCGAAACTGTGATAGGCAGTGAGGAGTGAAATCAAAAATTCACGCCCCTTAGAAAGCCTGAAGGCGGTGCTTGGTTTTCGGGGTCCCGTACACGGCTAGGCTCCCAAAAAGTCTCACACATGTGGTATCCCCGTACTCAGGAGAAGCAGCAGAATGTATTTTGGGGTGTAATTTCACAAATCCCCATGGCATGTTTGAGCAATATATCATTTAGTGACAACTTTGTGCAAAAAAAAAAAAAAAAAAAAAAAAATTTGTCTCTTTCCCGCAACTTGTGTCGCAATATAAAATATTCCATGGACTCGACATGCCTCTCAGCAAATAGCTTGGGGTGTCTACTTTCCAAAATGGGGTCATTTGGGGGGGTTTTGAACTGTCCTGGCATTTTATGCACAACATTTAGAAGCTTATGTCACACATCACCCACTCTTCTAACCACTTGAAGACAAAGCCCTTTCTGACACTTATTTTTTACATGAAAAAGTTTTTTTTTTTTTGCAAGAAAATTACTTTGAACCCCCAAACATTATATATTTTTTTAAAGCAAATGCCCTACAGATTAAAATGGTGGGTGTTTCATTTTTTTTTTTCACACAGTATTTGCGCAGCGATTTTTCAAACGCATTTTTTGGGGAAAAAACACACTTTTTTAAATTTTAATGCACTAAAACACACTATATTGCCCAAATGTTTGATGAAATAAAAAAGATGATCTTAGACCGAGTACATGGATACCAAACATGACATGCTTTACAATTGCGCACAAACGTGCAGTGGCAACAAAATAAATACATTTTTAAAAGCCTTTAAAAGCCTTTACAGGTTACCACTTTAGATCTACAGAGGAGGTCTACTGCAAAAATTACTGCCCTCGATCTGACCTTCGCGGCGATACCTCACATGCATGGTGCAATTGCTGTTTACGTTTGACGACAGACCGCCGCTTGCGTTCGCCTTAGCGCAAGAGCAGGGGGCGACAGGGGTGCTTTTTTTTTTTTTTTTTTTTTTCTTTATTATTTTTTTGCTTTTTTATCTTATTTTTAAACTGTTCCTTTCATTTTTTTTTTTTTTTTAAATCATTTTTATTGTTATCTCGGGGAATGTAAATATCCCCTATGATAGCAATAGGTAGTGACAGGTACTCTTTTTTGAAAAAATTGGGGTCTATTAGACCCTAGATCTCTCCTCTGCCCTCAAAGCATCTGACCACACCAAGATCGGTGTGATAAAATGCTTCCCCAATTTCCCAATGGCGCTATTTACATCCGGCGAAATCTAAGTCATAAAATGCTCGTAGCTTCCGGTTTCTTAGGCCATAGAGATGTTTGGAGCCACTCTTGTCTCTGATCAGCTCTATGGTCAGCTGGCTGAATCACCGGCTGCATTCTCAGGTTCCCTGTTGAGACAGGAGAGCCAGAGAAAAACACGGAAGACGGTGGGGGGGGGGGGGGGCATTCCCTCCCACGGCTTGTAAAGGCAGTCTAGAGGCTAATTAGCCGCTAGGATTGCTTTTACATGAAAGCCGACCGCTGGCTGAAAAGAATGATACCAAGATGATACCTAAACCTGCAAGCATCATTCTGGTATAACCACTCAAAGTTGTGAATGGCGTACCTGAAGACAAAAAAATGGTTAACAATAAAGCACAGTAAACAATAAAGTATAAATAATTACATACCTGAAAAACAAACATGATAAAACATAATAACAATAACAATAACAATAACAATAACAATAAAACACTGCAGAATAGAATACAGTAAAAAAAGAGCAGAACAATAGAGAGAGAGAATAGAGAGAGAGAACAATAAAACGACAACTATTTTTTTTTATTTTATATATATTTTTTTTTTTTTTACACTTTTTTTGTAACTAACTTTTATAACTGTAACCGGTTCCAGGTTCGGGTCTCTCAAAATACGATGGCATCTTGGGAGACCCTGTGAAAGTGTGCCTAGTCTGTGCAATGCTGTACCCTACGCTAATACTCAACTAGTGTATGGTAGCGTTCAAAACATTCACCAATGCAAAGACCAGGATTGTCAGGACAGAAGGGACAATAATAGCGGGTGTCACGCCTATATCCGCGTTTGCTGCAGACACAACATCTTTTTGGGGGGGGTTCGTTGGGTAGGGGTACTCGGGAGCACATAAAAATGCCTCTCATGCAGCCGACTGCATTTCGTTGGGGGATGTGAATGGGGGAAGTACGGGCGCTGCAGAAGTGGTGGGTTCCCAATTAGGATTGGCGAATGCAGCAGGAAGGGCACTATGGGCACGACGGGCCTGTGTTTGTCTTTTTGGTGGCAGCGGGACACTACTTGTGCTTGTCACCTCACCAGCTTGAACTGCACTTATGGGACTCGCCACGTCACCAAGTGTTACTGCAGTGCTGGTTTGACTATGACCGGGGTGTACTAGGCCGCTGGTGCTTGCCAGTTCAATAAAAAGCTTCCAAAAAAACTGTTAGCGATCGCAGGGATCAGGCCTGACTCTGCGAACGCTGCAGTTATGCGTTTAGTGTTTTGTAAGTGACAGTGATCGATCGATACTGCACTTGGGTGGGCTGGACTGGGCCGGGCGGAGGGGCAAAACGCAGGTGCTAGCAGGTATCTGGGTTGATCCCGCTAACACTGCGTTTTTGGGAACCCTAAACTGCTGGGGACGCTAGTATAGATCTGATCTGATCGGATCAGATATTGATCCGTTCAGATACTATACCACTAAAGGAGGCGTATGCTGCGTGCGTGGGTGTTAGCGGTACTGGCGCTAACCTGACGCTGCCTGGGGCCGGTGCTTGCTAGTTCACCAAAATGCTACCAAAAAAACTGTTAGCGATCGCAGGGATCAGGCCTGACTCTGCGAACGCTGCAGTTATGCGTTTAGTGCCTTGTAAGTGTCAGTGATCGATCGATACTGCACTTGGGTGGGCTGGGCGGAGGGGCAAAACGCAGGTGCTAGCAGGTATCTGGGCTGATCCCGCTAACACTGCGTTTTTGGGAACCCTAAACTGCTGGGGACGCTAGTATAGATCTGATCGGATCAGATATTGATCCGATCAGATACTATACCACTAAGGGAGGTGTACGGTGCGTGCGTGGGTGTTAGCGGTACTGGCGCTAACCTGACGCTGCCTGGTGCTTGCTTGCCAGTTCACCAAAATGCTACCAAAAAAACTGTTAGCGATCGCAGGGATCAGGCCTGACTCTGCGAACGCTGCAGTTATGCGTTTAGTGTTTTGTAAGTGACAGTGATCGATCGATACTGCACTTGGGTGGGCTGGGCGGAGGGGCAAAACGCAGGTGCTAGCGGGTATCTGGGCTGATCCCGCTAACACTGTGTTTTTGGGAACCCTAAACTGCTGGGGACGCTAGTATAGATCTGATCAGATCAGATATTGATCCGATCAGATACTATACCACTAAGGGAGGCGCATGCTGCGTGCGTGGGTGTTAGCGGTACTGGCGCTAATCTGACGCTGCCTGGGGCGACGCATATCACCGCCGGGCGATCAGGGGGCTAAACCTTTATTAGGTAATAAACGGCGGGTGCCCTGACACTATAAAAAATAAACAAACTAACCAGCGTCACCCGTAACGGTTATACGGTGATCAGTGGTGAAAGGGTTAACTAGGGGGCAATCAAGGGGTTAAAACATTTATTAGGTAGTATATGGGGGTCCCTGTCACTATAAAACGCTGACGGCGAACCTAAATATTTACCTCACTAACTAGCATCACCAGCGACACTAATACAGCGATCAGAAAAACGATATTTGAGTCAAAAGTAATCGGGCTCATCCTTACCTGCAGGTGTCTGCCCTCCCCTCATAGCTGCTGAGCCCTGACACCGTGGTCAGTTTACTTGCCTCTGTCATCCGCAGCCGGCTATCTGCTCTCCTCTCTGCTCCTGTGTCCTCCTTCCCCTCCCCTCCCTGCCTTTCTGCTCATGATTATGATGTGTGATTTATAAAAATAAATGCTGCAAATACCTAATTTCACAGCTGGGATTGCAATCACATGACCAGTCAGCTCTTTCCTCCTCTCCTCCTCCTCCACTCCAGACTGACGTCAGCAGGGGGATCTCGGCCCCTCCCCCTGCATCTGTCAGAGGAGGAAAGGCGAGAGCCGGCCAATCATGTGATTGCAATCTCGGCTGTGAAATTAAGTATTTGCAGCATTTATTTTTATAAATCACACACAGAAGGGGACACTGCAATAGGAGGCAGTGCTGATGGTGTATACAGGTTAGAGTGGCTTAACAACCACTTTAATATCCAGTTATATTTTGTGCATTTAGGAATGCATCCAGCACATTTTTAAAACAATCTACTGTGCTGGCCAGAACCAGTTCTTAATGATTCTATTCTACAAGTTTACATCTCCTACTGTGAAGAAGACTTTCCATTAATGAAGGTTACATTTATTTTCCTCCAGACATAAAGAGTGCCCCCTTCAGGGTCATAACCTGAGAGTCACTACAAGGACCGTTTATGTTTTTAACCATAATGATCATATCCCCCCTTAACCACTTTCCTCAATGTAGAAAACTGGCGGGCGGATGCTCCCTAGTCCTGGGAGGACATACTCATACATCCCCCCCAGAACTGCACCTTGTGCGTGCCCCCTGGGGTGCACAGTGGCGGGATCTGTAACCACTGTGTTGACAATCACAGTGGTCACAGTTACAGTAGTAAGCAAGGTTGCCTACAACAGCCTAAATTGTAAGTTGAGCAGCTCTGTTTTTATTGTTGCACTTGTTCCATGGAATTTCTTTGATTCTAATAATTGCATATAGTTAAAAAACACTACACTATGACCACATTCTGTGCTCCTGTGTGAGCTTTATTGCCACAGCTCATATCACTATGCACTTTTGGGGGAGGAAGATACCAGAGAGGTGGCAGGGACTGCATATAGGATCAGATTTATTTTAAAGAGATGCTGTGTTTGCTACCGAGGGTAGCATTACATACCGGTGAGTGTCCTGGGAGATGATGTGTGCTCATACATGGGAAGATTTATTACCAATCCAAATCTGGTGGGGGAGAATTTGTGTTTAACATATGTGGATGAACTTTATTATTTAATAAGTTGAGTTGAGAACATAAATATGTAATGAAACTTTTGTTGGGAAAGGAGTGCTGGATTTGCTATTCTAAATTTAAATTTCTGGATAACCCCTATATATTGACACTTCTGAGATTTTGTTACTAATTTATTTGCATATTTGGTTTTGGTTTAGCACTGCAAATATTCACTCATATTTTTTAATGTCTTTAATCACCGCCACACATGTCATATTGTCCCTGATCACCATCACACCAGTTACAGTGTCCTGATCACCACCACACCAGTTACAGTGTCATCATCACCACCCCACCAGTTACAATGTCCCTGATCACCGCCACAACAGTTACTGTGTTCCTGATCGCTACCACATCAGTGCAGCGTTTCCTCTGCCTGCTGCCTGTACTAACCCTGGTTGGTTTGTTGACCATGTTCCTGCCTGCTGTCTGGACCAATCCTTTGCCTGTTTGCTGAACGTGTCTCTGCCTGCCTCCTCAACTGACCCTTCTGCACATTTCGCTGACTACATTCCTGTGAGACACCAGGCCAGTGAACATTGCATTCCTGGGAGCAGCCATGTACCAGTAGGCTAGGCTTGCTTGGCTTATAGGAGCTGAGACTGCTATAGGTGATGCTACACTAAGCTATATTCTCTGACCACTCGTATGGAGGTGACCATTACAGTTCATTGGTTTTGATACTATTGGTTGATTTGCGTGAGACACAAGATAAAATGTCTAGTCCAGACAGAGAAAGTCTCACACATGTGATATCGCCATACTCGGGAGGAGTAGCACAATGTTTTTTGGGGTGTAATTGTAAATACGCCTGTACTGTGGGTGAAAAATATATTATTAAATCGATAACTTTGTGTAAAAAAAAAATAATTTTAATTTTCTTTCCGCATCTTTCAAAAATGTTTGGCAATAAAAAATGAAGTCTTCAAAAGGCCACAATGCCTTTTTAAAATACCATGGGGTGATTACACATCAAAATGTGGTAATGTATGGGTGTTTCTACTGTTCTACTGCTCCAGAGCCTCCAAAAAAATGTAATAGTTAGTACTGTTGGGGCGAACAGTTCGGTCCGAGCAAAAGATCAGTCTGAACATCGACTGTTTGCACGTTTGGTGAACAACCAAATTTGCGTGCACTTCACAGTGCATTCTAGGGCCCTAATTGGATGAAAATATAAAAATAAGAGAATACCGCGCTTAGAATAAAGTAAAACAGCAACAAAAACCATCTAATATCTAATGGTGCTAGTGTGCAGTTATAAATAAAGTTGCGCTAAATTAAAAAATCTCTTTAAAGAGACCAAGTGGAGGTGAAACAAACAAAATAAATTAATCGAATAATACAAACATATGCAATGAATAAATTGAATATTGAAAATAAGTGTCCATATGCATCAATAGTGCATTGTGAAATATAAAAATAAAAATATGAAAATAAAAATAAAATGAATGTCCATATACACCAATAGTGCAAGAAATAGTGTCCTTAAAAAATGTGTACACAATTGATAAGTGTGTGGAGGAATGGGTAAATTTGGGCAATGAGGACCATAACAGGTAGGGATTCCGGGTGACCGCCTTCGCCCTTTAATGCCACAACTGAGAAAAAAGGGTCTCAACCTGGAAGTGAAGCTCTATATATGAGAACCCTTACCAGAGCTGGTGGACCCCCTAAAGAGCAGGGTCAAAAAATCAGACAGATTAAGCCCTTTGCAGGGACACGTGGATCAGGCTGATACACAGACCAGCCCGAGTGTGTTTTTTTCCAGTTTGTGAACATCCATCTGATGAGTGCATCATCGCATTTTGGCGAATTCTCCACCAATAATCTGAGGCAATCGAAGGATTGGAGATATTGGAGGATCCATGTGTCCCTGCAGAGGGCTTAATCTGTCTGATTTTATGACCCTGCTCTTTAGGGGGTCCACCAGCTCTGGTAAGGGTTCTCATATATAGAGCTTCACTTCCAGGTTGAGACCCCTTTTTGTCAGTTGTGGCATTAAAGGGCGAACGGGGTCACCCAGAATCCCTACCTGTTGTGGTCCTCATTGCCCAAATTTACCCATTCCTCCACACACTTATCAATTGTGTACACATTTTTAAAGGACAATATTTCTTGCACTATTGGTGTATATGGACATTCATTTTATTTTTATTTAATGTTTTTTATTTCTATATTTCACAATGCACTATTGATGCATATGGACACTTATTTTCAATATTCACTGTATTCATTGCATATGTTTGTACTATTCGATTGATTTATTTTGTTTGTTTCAACCTCCACTTGGACTCTTTAAAGAGATTTTTGAATTCAGAGCAGCTTTATTCCTAATTGGATGAAGCCTTATTCCTGACCACTGGTCAGGTTGCAAGGCTTTGCCAATTAGGGCACAGAGCACTGTCAGAGCCCTGATTGGACAAAGTGATGATGACTTTCTCCAATCACAGATAGTCCCACTCTACACTATAAAAGGTTCCTTCCCATAGGAAGCTTTTGCAGTGCGTTGGAGTGGTGAAAGATAGCGCAGGGCTCAGTTTGCTACTAGTGAGTTAGTGTGTTCAGTTATTGTGACTCTGAGTGTAGAGTGTTGGTGTAGTGTTAGTATAGTGTGTCGTTATAGTGTAGTGTCAGTGTAGTGTGTTAGTGTAGTGCAGTGTTTAACATAACATTACATAACATTTAGTGCTGTATACAGTGCTTGTATACCCTTTTTATTTTTTTAGTTGCTGCATGTTTTTTTTTTTTTTTGTCTCCTGCCTTCCCCCTTTTTTTAAAATTGTCAGCCACAGTTTTTCTGATTGCTATACTGGTGTTCCCCCATTTTATTTTTTTTTTATAGTTTTTACATTTCTGTCAGCGTCAGTCCTCAATTTAAAGTGCACCAAGTATCACTTTTCATTCAATAAAGTGCATCCCAGTTTCTATAAAATTTTGGTAATAAGCCCTCCCCCATCATGTCTGGGAAGCCAACAAGGAGAGGCAGACAATCCCATGCGACTATGAGGGGGACAGCACTGTCTGTGTCCACAGTGATGTTGCCCATGCTATCCAGCCACAGGATGCAGAGGAGATGGTGGACTAGCTTACTAAATCATCCTCATCCTCTATAACCCAAGCTGACACTAGTGCACAGTCCACCGCAGCTGCCAGAGTGGCTTATTCTGCCATCTTGTCCACAGCTACTCCTGCCATAGCCCCAGCATCATGCACAAAGGATTCAGCTGAATTATTTGAACACAGCATCAGCCACTTGCTTCTTGAGGATGCGCAGACATTACTTGATTCTGATGTTGGTTCTGAGGTAGAGGAAGGGAGTAACATAAGCCTACAGAGAGGGGGGAATCACTGATAAACAACAAATTGGGATTCATGTCCCCCCAGCCACAGCGTATTGCCAAGTTGATTCCAGTGATGATGAGGATGGAGGGGATGATGATGATGAGGTCAATGATGTGACTGATAGGAGTGCCGGATATAGCAGAGGAGGAAAATGAGGGGGAGAAACAACCCAAACAAGGCAGGATGTCCTCCAGAGGCAGGGCAAATAGGAAGAGCAGGGCTGTCTTTAAGGCAGGGCAAATAGGGCAGCTGCCCAGGGCCCCATCATTGTTGTGGGGCCAAAATTAGCTGCCTCATACTTGACAACTATCCCAGTTTAAATTCCCTTATCCCTTGAAGTTTTAGTCCTGTGCTGTGTCCCAATATCTCAGTGTGAAGTTCTGTTACTATTGCTGCCCAGCTCTGCCCTATTGCCGTGTACAGCTGACTCATTTGCAGACCCTCTGTAAATAACCTGCATTGATATGTAAATAGCGGCAGCATTAATATGTAAATAGCCGCAGTGTGGCGGCATTGATATGTAAATAGACAGCATTCATATGTATTTCATTTCCCCCCCCTGAGGTCATATCCACTATCACTTCTGCTGAATGCTGCCCACTGGGGAGGTAAAGGGACATGCTGGAAAGTTTTGCCTACAACTGTGGTCATTAAGCCTAACATCAGCCTGTTCTGCAAAGGTAAGAAAATTGGAGGTGGAACTCTTTTTCAAATTAACATGGTGCCACAGCACCCTGAATTTTGGTGCATGTAAATACGCACATCTCAGCAGATGCATGAGAGTGTAATTACCAATTAATGGCACTGCTGTGTATCTGCTAAAGGGCAGCACGTTTCTGTGGTGTCAGGAAAGCGATTTTGCATGCCTTCCCGACACACACAAATGTGAATGCAGGCTAAACGTCTCAGTTACATTGTTGGTCAGTGTAGAATCCCCTACTATATACTTGCCAAAGATTTCCAGCTTTGCTTTACATGATTCAGAATTTGCCACAGTGTACTGCCTCCTAACTAATCCCATACCCCCACCACTGGCACTGATCCCATCAACCGCACAGAATTGCCACTGATTACACCCCCCCTCCCCCAGCATTGCCACTGACTGATTCCAGGAGTCCTAGGATCTCTAGGAGTTTACTGTCTATTGATGGGTCCCCTCACCTCCTCAGTCCATGGTGTGCAGGCAGTGAGGAGATGATGTCCGGTAACCTCTAGCAACCAATCAGTGAGCAGTATTGATGTACAGTAATCTCTAGCAACCAATTAACAAGCAGAAGTCATGTGCTGTAACCTCTAGCAAAAAATCAGTGAGCCATACTGTGTGCTGTAACTTTTAGCAGTCAGTCCGTGAGCGGTAATGATACACTGTAACCTCTGGTAACCAATCGCAATCACTGCCTGATCTAATTCAGGAAATTGATTTTGAGTCTAGCTGCTATTTATTGTATGTCTCAGAGCAGATGGAGAGTGAGATTGCATGGAAGGGGGAGGCCCAAGAAAATATTTGCCCAGGGTCCAATCAACAATAAAGACAACCCTGTGGAAGAGTAAAGAGCAGCCACAGTGGAGCTGTTATCTCCCAGCCCACGGCCCACAGCTCAGCTGTATGGGCCTTTTTTAGCACATGAGCAGCCGATTGTACTGTTGCAATTTGCAATCTTTGCTGCAAGCAGATCAAGCGTGGCAAAAACACCAGCCATTTGGGTACCACATGCTTGGCAAGGCATTTAACCTTCCACCACTCAGCCCGTTGGCAAGAGCACCTGAAAACCACACACAAGGGACATAATTCTTTTCTCACTCCTCACCTTTCATGTCTACCCATCTATATCTCATAACCTCTCAGCAGCCTCCACTGACATGGATGATGGTAAAGCAAAGGGTGTCACAGATCCTTGCAACACATCTGCCAGCAGCGCACCACCAGCTGTAGAGTATACCAGGAAAATTTCCCTGCCCCAGCTACTGCATCAAAAAGAAAAATACATTCTCTGCCACCCACATGCCCAGCGTCTAAATTCCAGTTTGTCCAAATATAGAAAGCTTGCAGGGAAAATCAATATCATTGTCATATTTTTTTTATGTCAGTTTTGCTGCAGCACGTTCTATACACTGTACAGATGCACCACTTTACAGTCAGACTAAGGGAACCCCCAGGCACTATATTTAAAGGAATTTTTCATTTTTATTGTTTCACTTTAGGCATCATTAAAATCACTGCTCCTTTAAAAACAATCTTTTTAAAAGTTTTTTTGCATTGGTACATGTCCCCCAGGGCAGTCCCCAGGCCCCCATACCCTTTTTATGGCCAATAACTTGCATATAAGCCTTCAAAATGGGAACTTTTGATTCTTCTTGGGGTCCCATAGACTTTAATAGGGTTAAAATTTACAGTTTGCGGATTGTATGATGAGTTAGACCAGCCTTTTTCAACCAAGGTGCATTGAGGTTTCTTCAGGGGTGCCTTTGCAAAATGTGTAAAAATTGCCCAAAAATTGTACACAAGTCGGCGTGTGGATGAAGCCTGCCTTTTAGTTACACTAAGCCACAGGTTTTCATTGTGCACCATGCCAGCATCCTAACGACAATGGCATCATCAGTTAATGAGGAGGATGTCAGTCGCCAGCATAGCATCCTTGTTTGTCCCTCCCCTGCCCCTCTCCATCAGCGGTGGGTCATATTAGCTGAGTGATGGATAAACATTGGAATACTAGTCAGTACCAGTTTGCAAAAGTGTATTTGATTTGGAAGAATAAATCACCTCTAACATTGGGTGTCCTACTTGGACTTGTGGATGTTGCTGCATTATGTAAAACTATTAGAATAGTTTTTACATTTTAAAAAAAGCATTGAGACTGTCCATAATTTTTAAAGGGTGCCTCGAGATTTCCATAATTTTTAAAGGGTGCCCTGACTAAAAATAGGTTGAGAAACACTGGGTTAGACAAACTGCCCTTTAAATTAAATCCCTGCACATTCACACCTCACCAAAATTGAGCCTACAGGCCATAGGTAAGCTTGTCAATGTTAATTATTCAAAGTCCACATGCGGCGCTAATATAAAGCAACAGTCTTTATAGTTTTGAAGGAGAGATGTAATCCCTTCACCAGTTTTCAGTGCATGAGATAAAGCACACCACACCACATGGGAATCCAATCTGCTTACCAGAACTCAGCATATATTGGGCAATACATGAACTCCTCAAGGAATCACGGCTCAGCTCCTCAATCACTGTTAAGTGGATGGATAATACACTGCAACCTTGCATCTGTTCACTTGTTCCCAAACAGCACACGTAGTCAATAATAGTCTCATCCAATCAACTGACCATCATCACCAGACAGAAATAAAGCAGCATATAGTGAAGCCCGTATAGCTAGTAAACAGATTTGTTAAAAACTCACAAATACAGTCAGTAGTAGCAATCTTCATCAATCCCCGAAGAATCAACCTCCAGAAATGACGCGAAAACCAGAAATGGGTGTCTAGAACACATCACGTCCTGCGCTTGCGTTCCATTCACAGGAAATACGTCACGGCTACTGCAAACCATGGAGGAAGAACCCCCGGGCGGACGCACCAGCTGGATTATGGATTGTTAGCTGCTATATAATAGTAAGATTTGTCATTTACATATGTAATTTGAGCGCTGACGTGATTGCATCTAGCAGCTATCAAGCCATAGTCTGGCTTGTAAATTCACCCAGGGGTTCTTCCTTCATGGTTTGCAGTATCTGTGACGTATTTCCTGTGAATGGTATGCAAGCGCAGGAGGTGATGCGTTCCAGACACCCATTTCCATTTTTTGCATCATTTCCGAAGGTTGATTCTTCCGGGATTCGCATCACCCATGATACATGTAAAAAGGGTGTGTTTGTGTCCCATAGCCATGCCTCTGATGATATCCAACAGGATGAAACATGTCAGACGGGCCAGGACACAAGCACGCTGAATGCTGCGGCTGTTTTGTACTTTGAAGATGGCCACTACTGACTGTATTTGTGAGTTTTTAATAAATCCATTTACTAGCCATACGGGCTTTACTATATGCTGCTTTATTTCTGTCTGGTGATGCTGTTCCCTTGATTGGGTGAGACTACCATTGACTGCTGGAAGCTCACTGTTGTGTGCTGTTCGGAAACAAGTGAACAAATGCAAGGTTGCAGTGTGGTTAAGCCATCCACTTACCAGTGATTGAGGAGCTGAGCCGCAATTCCTTGAGGAGTTCATGTATTGCCCAATATATGCTGAGTTCTGGTAAGCAGATTTGATTCTCATGTGGTGTGGTGTGCTTTATCTCATGCACTGAAAACTGGTGAAGGGATTAAATCTCTCCTTCTTCAACACTATAAAGACTGTTGCTTTTTATTAGCACCACATGTGGACTTTTTATATTTTTAATATTTGGTTATCAACTGGCTGCTTTTATTAGATTTCTACCGATATTACTCAACAGTAGTGCAGATACCAACCCATTTACATTGTTTTACGATTTGATTGATCTAGTATCTGCTGTTCTCTGGCTGATTGCAATATATCATTATGGATGTTTTTGATTTCAGGAATGCACGTTCTTTGGACCTTAAAGATGTTTTTAGCAATGTAGAAGCCCAACAAAATCTTGATATTGGAGACCTATTCATGCAATTAAAAAATCATTGGGATCTTGCTTTTCTTGAAAAAATCTAGATGACAAAATGGTCCCTAGAAGCCTGAAGTTAGAGATTACTCCTCAGGTGGATAAATTAGACCTCCTAGGCTGGTTCAAGTATTTTAATGATGTTGGGCTTGATCTCCTGTGATTTTTAATCGCTAGGAAAAAGCACAAATTGTTTAAACTAAATGAGGACATTTCAGAGGTTAAAGATAAACTGTCACCCTATAAAGACTCAGATGAATATAGAAATAAATCTGATAATCTAAAAAAGATGTCAGAAAAAGAGGATTTAGATCAAAAAGCTAAAAAAAAAAAAAACAAAAAAAAAAAAAAAACAGGAATTTGAAAGATTATAAGAATAATCAAGTGTTTAAATGGCAGGTTAGGAGGTCTGCATTAGCCAATGGAGGGGCTGACCATGGCCCCGGACCAGCCAATAATACAGGATCCAATATCCTTGCATCTCAACCAAATGCTGGGAGTTATAATAACAATGTTTCTCCAGCTGGTGGATGAAAGAAAGTTGAGTCTAAAAAACCGATTCATGTAAATCACCCCCAAGTCAGAAGGGGTCCCCCTAACAATAATAATACAAGGAATGTTCGTGCTCAACATAACTATCCACAAAGTTACTTTCCAGAGGAAGTACCTGTGTATAACCATTATGAGCCTCTAGCTAGAGACTATGATGATTATACAGAGGAGGATGATATAGAACAGATATATAGTACAGCATCCCTCTTATCGTACTCCTAGATCTGTACAACCACAATATAGATCAACTGACTATTACCTCCCGAGGCGACCACAACTTCATAATGATGGACCTCCACCACCTTCTTTTTTTCCTAAAAGGCCCCCAAAAAACAAGAGGGGTGGAGAGCCAAAAGAGGGACCAGAGGGGGAGGAGGTAGAAAAAAGGAGAAGAGTATAAATTATGCAGGGATATTTAATCTTAGCAGTAATACACTGACTGACAATGAAAAATTTGTGTTGAATCATGGCTTGAAATTTGCCCCTGATAAGCCTTTAAGTAAATTTTACGTGGTTGTGGAGGAGCAGACTGGGGGAGGGGGGCTTGAGATGGTCTGGGCAATCCAATGTCTTTCTGTTTAATCCGCCGGGTCATGTTCCACCATCAATCTCAGTATTTAAACATCTTGTGTTGAAGGATAGGAATAATTTTATGTTTTGTAACGGCCTGAAATCCTTGCAAAATAGGAATGATATCGTCATCCGCCCTATGGATAAAGGTGGTGGAATTGTGGTAATGGATAAAATAGTGTATGTGGATGAAATTAATAAAATCCTTTCTGATAGAGATACCTATATGCCACTCCACAGTGACCCTACCTTTAAATACAAAAAGGAATTATTGAAACTTATAGACACAGGGTTTAAAGACAATGTACTTACTAAGAAAGAGAAAGCATATTTGATTCCCTTGGCACTAAGGATGCCAGTGATTTATTTTTTACCCAAAGTACATAAAGACCCAGTTAGACCACCAGGAAGACCTATCATTAGTGGGCTGGACTCTGTCACTTTGAGGATAGGAAAGTTCATAGATGGCTTTTACAGCCATTAGTCTAACAAATTTCACACAGGTCATTCAGACATTAGAGGCTATTGAGTGGAGAGTAGACATGTGCGATTAGTTTCGTACGAATCGAAAATTTGCACGAATTTCCATAAATTCATACATTCGGGAGGATCCGAAATACAAATTGCTATGCTTCCGAATTTTGTACAAAATATGAAATTTCGTTTACGAATTTCGGAAATGAGAATGTTCATTAATTACGATTATTCGTTATGAAGAAATTAAAAAACCCAGGAAGTCAGCACAGCACAGGGATGGTGGGAGCCCCTCATAATAAATTCATCATAACGAACATTCATAATTGTTACGAAAAGTTAATGAACCTAAAAGTTAAAACTCCAGGAAGTCAGCACAGCACAGGGATGGTGGGAGCCCCTCATAATGATAAATTCATCATAACGAACATTTGTAATTGTTACGAAAAGTTAACAGACCTAACGAAAGTTCATATTTCGTACGAATGCGAATTGAATTTCTGACAAGAATTACGAAATACGAATTAATTCTAATACGAAACGGAATGAAACGAAACAAATTTATTGACGGTTCACATGTCTAGTGGAGAGAGAGTTACATCATGGCTACGACTGATGTGGTTTCTCTCTACACTATAATATCACACAGTGATGGGTTTGAGGTAGTTGACATGTATCAGAAAAGAGATGTTGACTTGCTTTCCCCCCAGAGAAAGTTTGTGTTAAGCCTAATCAGGTTTGCCATGGCTCACAATTACTTCTGGTTTGGAGGAACTTTTTATCTCCAGAACAGAGGGGTTGCAATGGGTGCAAAGTTTGCACCGAGCATGTCAACCTGTTTATGGCCAAATGGGAGGAGGATGTCGTCTATACTCACAGGAGACCTGAATTAGTCTTCTAGGGTAGATATACAGATAACGTCCTCCTGCTATGGGATGGCGACATGACGTCATTGGCTGCCTTTATGGAACAGCTTAATGATAATTCATTGGGCATTTCTCTGCAACACAAAGCAAGCCAAACCAAAATCCACTTTTTGGATCTAAATATTGAGATTAGAGAGGGTAGTTTTAACATTTTTACCTATTTCAAAAGTACTGGTCATCACCCCACATAGCTAAAATCAGAACCCAAAAGCAAGTTCATTCATTTGAGACAAAATTGCAACATGAAAAGGGATTTTGTCAAACAAGCTTGTTTTCTAAAATGTAAATTCATAGATAAAGGCTATTTACCCGCTGAGCTGGATAAAGTGATTGGTGAGGTGGCCAATATGGACAGAGCTGTGATTTTGAAAGGTAAAGATACTGTATTTATCAGCGTATAACATGCACTTTTTTCCCCTAAAATCAGGTGAAAATCATGGGTGCATGTTATACGCCGATCCCTGCTGATTGTGAGCGGAGCGAGCCCCAGCGATATACACATAGCCGAGTGTACTTGGCTATTCTCGGCTCTGCTCACAGTCAAGGGCTGGACTTTGAGAGGAGCCGAAACTAGCCGAGTACACTCGGCTATGTGTTTGTCGGCGCCGCTCGTTCCTCTCGTCTCGCAATCAGTGAAGATGGGCGGGACTGCGAGAGGAGCCGAAACTAGCTGAGTACACTCGGCTATGTGTTTGTCAGTGCCACTCATTCCTCTCCTCTCACAATTAGTGGAGATGGGCGGGACTGCGAGAGGAACCGAAACTAGCCGAGTACACTCGGCTTTGTGTATCTCGCCGGCGCTCGCTCCTCTTACAGTCAGCGGAGATCAGCGGCTGGGCAATGCTGCAAAGAGGCTGGCAAGGCTGCAAAGGCACTGGGCAATGATGCAAAGGCACTGGGCAGGGCTGCAGTGGTACTGGGCAAGGCTGCAAAGGCACTGGGCAATGCTGCAGAGGCACTGGGCAAAGCTGCAAAGGCACTGGGCAAGGCTGCAAAAGCACTGGGCTAGACCGCAGATGGACACTGGGCAAGGCTGCAATGATGGACAAGGCTGCAGATGGACACTGATAAGGCTGCATTGATGGGCATTTAAATGTAAGTTTTTTTCCTTAACCACTTGCCTATCAGGCACGAACACCCCCTTCCTGCCCAAGCCATTTTTCAGCTTCAGCGCTGTTGCACTTTGAATGACAATTGCGTGGTCATACTACACTGTACCCAAACAAATTTTTTATCATTTTCTTCACACAAATAGAGCTTTCTTTTGCTGGTATGTAATCACTTCTGGGTTTTTTTATTTTTTACAAAAAAAAGACCAAAAATTTTGAAAAAAAAATTTTTTTTACTTTTTTTCTGTCAGTAAATATTGTAATCAAGTAATTTTTCACCTTCACTGATGTGCGCTGATGAGGCGGCACTGATGGGCACTGATAGGCTGAACTGGTGGGCACTGATGAGGCGGCACTTATAGGCACTGATGAGGTGGCACTGATGAGGCACTGATGGGCACTGATGAGGTGGCACTAATATGCCACACCTATGGGCACTGATAGGTGGCACTGATATGCGGCACTGATGAGCACTGTTAGGTGGCACTGATGGGCACTAATAGGTGGCACTGGTGGGCACTTATAGGTGGCAGTGGCGGGCACTGAGAGGCGGCACTGGTGGGCACTTATAGGTGGCATGGATAGGCGGTATAGATGGGCACTGATGGGCATTGATGGGTGGCACTGATGGGTGACACTGATGGGCATTGATGGACAGCAGTGATGGGCAATGATGGGCAGCACTGATAGGCGGCACTAATTGCCAGCACTGACTGGCATGGCTAATGGGCACTGATTTGTGGCACTTGTGGGCAGTGTGGGCACTGATGAAGTGGCACTAATATGCCACACCTATGGGCACTGATAGGTGGCACTGATATGTGGCATTAATGAGCACTGTTAGGTGGTACTGATGGGCACTAATAGGTGGCACTGGTGGGTACTTATAGGCGGCAGTGGCGGGCACTGAGAGGCGCCACTGGTGGGCACTTATAGGCGGCATGGATAGGCGGTATAGATGGGCACTGATGGGTATTGATGGGTGGCACTGATGGGTGACACTGATGGGCATTGATGGACAGCAGTGATGGGCAATGATGGGCAGCACTGATAGGCGGCACTAATTTCCAGCACTGATTGGCATGGCTAATAGGCACTGATTTGTGGCACTTGTGGGCAGTGTGGGCACTGATTGCTGCCACTGGTGGGCTCTGATCACTGGCATTGGTGGGCACTGTATGCTGGCATTGGTGGGCATGGCATTTTATTTATTAGTGGCACTTTATTTATATCTTGTAATCAGGGCACTGATGATCAGTGCCCTGATTACTTCCCTAGCTGTCCCCCTGTGAGGAGATGCCGCTGATCGGCTCTCCTCTCCTCGCACTCTGTCAGTGTGAGGCGAGGAAAGCCGATTTCCGGCATCTCCGTGTTTACATGTGACCGGCTGTGATTGGACACAGCCGATCACATGGTTAAAGAGCCGCTGACGCGGCTCTTTACACAGATCGGTGTCGCACAGTGTCCTAGCAACATGGTATCATGATATTAAAAAAATATTTTTCAAACATTGGGCAATAGGGTGTTGGGTCCCGTTCTTCCAGACCGTCTGCAAGTAATTTTTAGAGGGGTTCCTCCCCTTAAACTTCCTGTTGCACCTAACATTTTGGATGCCCCCAATAGAGTTTCTTTTTTTCAGAAATCCAAAGGATTTTTTCCGTGTCGGAAATGTGCTGTTTGCTGTCTTAATAAGAATAAAGATAGGAAAATATGCAGTTTCAAATCTAATGTAACAATGAAAGAATATGACATTAACACTTTCATTACTTGCACATCTCAGAATGTGGTTTATATGCTCACTTGTCCCTGCGGCCTACAATATGTGGCCCGCACAATCCGAGCTATGTACATCCAAATCAAAGAACACGTGGCAAACATTAGGAAGGGGTTTCCCAAACTTACAGTTTTCCCTCATTTCTTGGAATGCCACAAAATCTAGCACATTCACAGCCATCGATAGATTGACACCTCACTGGCGAGGGAGTGTCGCTAAGAGGGAGGTCTCACGGATGGAAACCCACTGGATATATGACTTAAAATGCTATACGCCTTTCGGATTAAATGTTGATTGGGACGAGAACAGCTAAGTTCACAACAGTTGAGTTATGTACCTCTTGGAGAGATCTCTTGTATTTTGTAGTTAGAGAATGCTAGCATATAATCCTGTTTATAACACTTTTTATGTCTATGGGTGACAATTTATTAAATGCCCACTAGAGGGGTTATGTTCCTTTTTTATATTTTAATATGATGTTTGTAACAAGCCCCTGCTCGCTCGATTCCACTCTCCTGACACTCCTCTGCGGCTATAGAATCAGATTGCAGATCGCAACATCTGATGGTTCGATCATCCGATGCTCCGGGACTAGAACTACAGCTATGTGCCGTTCTAATCCAGTTGTGTAGCTCAGAACAAACACCAGGCAGGCTGTATGTAAGTTCAAACAGGAATCTCTTTTATTGAAAGGAATACAGGCTCTTTTATACAGTAAAAGAGGAGGTGCATACCTCCTGCTCATATTACTCTGAACATACACCTGTGACCAGAAACCTAATTAACATGGGCTAATTAACTAATCCCTTTAGACAGCCTAGATGACTCAGTCATGACCTTTAGGCCAGACTGGCCGTCTTGTAGCTCAGAAAACACAATCAACATTATCACAAATCAACACAGAACTCTTCTTCATACAATAGCAGAGTTAATTAACACAAACAACAATGGGGATCTAATGACTCTTAGATCCCATACTAGACTTATTTACAATAAACACATTCTAGCAGGCAACAGACAGATAGGTGGCTGGAATTGACATCAGCATCTCCTAACAGTATTTGTCCCAACATTATGATTCAGCCACTATTTCTAATATGGCAAATCCAGGGTCCCCAGAGTCTGTGTCTCTTGGGGGGATATGGACCTGAATCCAAAGTAACACCACCTCAAGGGTCCTCAGGCATACAGCTCACAAAGAGCACCATTCCCCCAAATGCCGGGGCCCACGATCAATCGGCAAGAGGCTAGCATTCAGTCCCCTCAAAAAGTCACACTCCCGGCTAGGTCTGTCACATTTCTCCCCTTTCGGCAGGAGACTAACACAGGAGGAGACCCCAGACGGGTTGACTGCAAAGTTAGTCCATAGTTCCAGTCCCCCAAAGCTGATAACACAGTACCCCAAATAAATTGTCCTAAACAGAGCATTACTTACCCAGCCACCCTCTGCCTCTCTCAGAGAACACGCCCGCCGCTGGGGAGAGGCCTGGACTGGCCCTTCTCCCTGGAGTCTTTTCAGCCGCTGACAGGGTGACTGGGGCTCACTCCGTCATGCCTTTGGGGATCTGGGCCGACCGCCCAGCATCCCTGGGGTATACAAGTGGAGACTGAAGTCCCATCCACTACCACAGGAACTCCCTCTTCTGTTATTTAAGGGCAGAGGCCAGCAGCACTCTGCCCGGTTGCCAGCCCTTCTGCTGGGAACTCCACATCCTCCACTCTGGCTAACCGTTGGGGCAGGAGGCTGGCTTCCTCCACTCCCAAGCTGTGTAACTGCCGTTGGGGAGGTGAGCCGGCTGCTTCCTTTTCCATTCTCTCATCTGGATGTTGGGATGATATGTCTGTGGTACTGTCTCCCAGGTGCTGGGGAGAAAAGACCACTTCCTCCACCCTGGCCAACTGTTGGGGAGGGACGACGAACACCTCCTCTCCCTTCTCCCCCTGTATCCTGATCTGCTGCTGGGAAGTGACCACCTCCTTCTCACCCTGAGCCTCTGGAACCGCCGCAGGTGTAGGGCAGAGATCTTGGACCCTCTGTCCTGTTGCCAGCGCTTCAGCTGGGGAAGTTCCTTGTAACTCCACAGATACTTCTGTTGGTGCTGGGCAGAGCACAGTGAAGTTTGGCCCTAATAACAGCTCTTCTTCTGCTGGAGGCTCACCAGGTTATTCTTCCTCAGCAGAAAAGTCTATCAAATCCCTGTCTCTGCAACTGGTGTCTGGGGATAAAGGTTCACCATCTCCTCTCCGTGGAACCCAGAAGATGCTATCAGTGCTGGGCAGAGGTTAGCAGAGCTCTGCCCTGTTGTCAGCACTTCAGCTTTGGGGATAGCAATCTCCAGATTTTCCACTGCCGATTCTCTGGCATTCTGCTGGACAGGCACATTCCTCCATCCAAGATCATCCAATGCAGAAACAGGTTCATCAAGGTCAGTCAGCACTTGCTCCATCCGCCATAAGACCTCCACATCCATAGCTGCGGGGGCAGGTTGGCAAAGCACACTGTTACTCTGCCACATTATCGACTCTTCAGCCAATATTTCAGAGTTGTCAACTGGTATTTCCTGATAGTCCCAGGCAAAGGGAGCCCCACCCTGCTGCTGAGCAGAGTCTAGCAGCTGTCTGTAGGCCATCTCAATCTCCCATTCCTGAACGGCCAGAAACTCCAAATCTTCCTGTGCCCAGTGCACTTCCGAGACATTCAGTCTTCGCTCTCTGTGCTCCATTATTTCCTCCAAACGCCATTCCCGATCACTCTCAAAGTCAGGGTCCCTGGACAGCCTCCAGTACAACAATCCCAGGCCATTGTAGTCAAAGCCTTCCATGGGGCTGTCATACGTTGTCCATGGGCACACTTGGGCTACATATCACTGGAGGGCTCTGTAGCTCTCGTCCAACCGCATTTCTGCCCGGATCAGCCTGCTCAACTCAGCTGTCCACTCCTGATTCGGCTGTTCCCCCAATAACAGCATTCGCACTTCATACTGCGAACAGTACCTTACATGGATGGAGGGGAGAACTTTTCCCTGGTTTCGCTGCTTACAGGCTAGCACTTCCTTCCAGAGTTCGCAGCAGATAGAATCAAACCATCCTAGCAGGACCTGCTCTGATACTGGTCCTCCGTGCTGTATCTGCATCTCTCGCAACCTCCTTCTGAATTCCTCTTCCATGGTGGCTGGTATCTGTACCTCTCCTCTCCTGCTATCTGGACCTTGGATCCAGGTGATGGTTTGGATGTATTCACGGCAAGGAAGCACAATCCCACCGGTCCCTCCCAGCTCTCAAGTAAGTCTTTCAGAGTGGCTCTCCTGCAGGCTTGTTTGGAGTGTCCCAGTAACTGGAGAGCAAATCCCACAGCTGCCAACCAATGTAACGAGCCCCTGCTCGCTTGATTCCACTCTCCCGACACTCCTCTGTGGCTATAGAATCAGATTGCAGATCACAACATCTGATGGTTCGGTCATCCGATGCTTCGGGACTAGAACTACAGCTATGCACCGTTCTAATCCAGTTGTGTAGCTCAGTACAAACACCAGGCAGGCTGTATGTAAGTTCAAACAGGAATCTCTTTTATTGAAAGGAATACAGGCTCTTTTATACAGTAAAAGAGGAGGTGCATACCTTCTGCTCATATTACTCTGAACATACACCTGTGACCAATTTTAACATGGGCTAATTAACTAATCCCTTTAGACAGCCTAGATGACTCAGTCATGACCTTTTAGGCCAGACTGGCCATCTTGTAGCTCAGAAAAAACAATCAACATTATCACAAATCAACACAGAACTCTTCTTCACACAATAGCAGAATTAATTAACACAAACAACAATGGGGATCTAATGACTCTTAGATCCCATACTAGACTTATTTACAATAAACACATTCAAGCAGGCAACAGACAGACAGGTGGCTGGAATTGACATCAGCATCTCCTAACAGTATTTGTCCCAGCATTATGATTCAGCCACTATTTATAATATGGCAAATCCAGGGTCCCCAGAGTCTGTGTCTCTTGGGGGGATATGGACCTGAATCCAAAGTAACACCACCTCAAGGGTCCTCAGGCATACAGCTCACAAAGAGCACCATTCCCCCAAATGCCAGGGCCCACGATCAATCGGCAAGAGGCTAGCATTCAGTCCCCTCCATAAGTCTCTCTCCCGGCTAGGTCTGTCACAATGTTTTTTTAAATGCATTTTTAAACGTAATAGAATTTAAACATGTTTGATATACCAAATCAGCTCTGTACCCCTAAGCTATATGTATATATGTAATTACTATGTGGCATTGTTATAATAATAATAAGCTTTGTCATTTACATATGTAATTTGAGCGCTGATGCTATTGCGTCCAGGAGCTAACAAGCCATAGTCCGGCTGGTTTATGCAGAGGTGGACTCTTGAAAGGCAAAGCTTGTAAACAAGAAGCATGGTCTAAATCTGATCTATGAGCCAGCAATGCAAAAATAGAGACACAAAGGCACAAACGAAAAAATGGAACAGTGGTTCAAATAATCAAGATATTAATGTTGAATACCATTGCTTTGAACAGGAGCTCAGCCTCAAGGAGCCACTATATATATCTGCTAACAGAATAGCAATAATATATATTATGCCTACTTTATATGCACTTTGTATAACTTGAAAACTCAACAAATAACATCTTAAAAAAAAGAGAACACCCCTTACATTTTTGGAAGTATTTTATTATAACTTTTCATGTGACAACAATGAAGAAATTACATTTTGCTACAATGTAAAGTAGTGAGTGTACAGCTTGTATAACAGTGTAAGTTTGCTAATCTCTCAAAATAACTCAACACACAGCCATTAATGTCTAAACCACTGGCAACAAAAGTGAGTACACCCCTAAATGAAAATGTCCAGTCATTTTCCCTCCCCAGTGTTGTTAGTGTTACAAGGTCTCAGGTGTGAATGGGGAGCAGGTGTATTAAATTTGGTGTTATCGCTCTCACTATCTCATACTGGTCACTGGAAATTTAACATGGCACCTCATGGCAAAGAACTCTCTGAGGATCTGAAAAAAAAGAATTGTTGCTCTACATAAAGATGGCCTAGGCTATAAGAAGATTGCCAAGACCCTGAAACTGAGCTGCAGCACAGTGGCCAAGCCCATACAGTGGTTTAACAGGACAGGTTCCACTAAGAACAGGCCTCACCATGGTCGACCAAAGCAGTTGAGAGCATGTGCTCAGTGTCATATATAGAGGTTGTCTTTGGGAAATAGACATATGAGTGCTGCCAGCATTGCTGCAGAAGTTGAAGGGATGGGGGGTTCCGCCTGTCAGTGCACAGACCATACGCCGCACGCTGCATCAAATTGGTATGCATGGCTGTTGTCCCAGAAGCAAGCCTCTTCTAAAAATGAAGCACAAGAAAGCCCCCAAACAGTTTTCTGAAGACAAGCAGACTAAGGACATGGATTACTGGAACCGTGTTCTGTGGTCTGAAGAGACCAAGATAAACGTATTGGGCTCAGATGGTAGAAAGCGTGTATGGCAGCAACCAGGTGAGGAGTACAAAGACAGGTGTGTCTTGCCTACAGTCAAGCATGGTGGTGGGAGTATCATGGTCTGGGGCTGCATGAGTTCTGCTGGCACTGGGGAGCTACAGTTCATTGAGGGAACCATGAATGCCAACATGTACTGTGACATACTGAAGCAGAGCATGATCCCCTCCCTTCGAAGACTGGGCCACAGGGCAGTATTCCAACATGATAATAACACCCAAACACACCTCCAAGACGACCACTGCATGGCTAAAGAAGCTGAGGGGACTGGCCAAGCATGTCTATAGACCTAAAACATATTGAGCATCTGTGGGGCATCCTCAAAGGTGGAGGAACGCAAAGTTTCTAACATCCACAAGCTCCGTGATGTTGTCATGGAGGAGTGGAGAGGACTGGAGTGGCAGCCTGTGAAGCTCTTATGAACTCCATGCCCAAGAGGGTTAAGGCAGTGCTGGAAAATAATGGTGGCCACTTAAAATATTGACACTTTGGGCCCAATTTGGAAATTTTCACTTAGGGGTGTACTCACTTTTGTTGGCAACGGTTTAGACATTAATGGCTGTGTGTTAAGTTATTTTGAGAGAACAGCAAACTTACACTGTTATACAAGCTGTACACTCATTACTTTACATTGTAGTAAAGTGTCATTTGTGTCACATGAAAAGATATAATAAAATATTTACGAAAATGTGAGGGGTGTACTCACTTTTGTGAGATACTATATACAGTGGGGACGGAAAGTAGTAGACTTATAGCTGCAAAGGGTGGGCCAACTCAATATTGAACCCTACAGACTAAGACTGGGATCCCATTAAAGTTCATGCACATGTAAAGGCACTCATGGCTGTATTAGATCAAAAGGGTGCTTTTACTAAATACTGAGCAAAGGGTCTGAATACTTAAGACCATGTGATATTTCAGTTTTTCTTTTTTAATAAATCTGCAAAAATGTCAACAATTCTGTGTTTTTCTGTCAATATGGGGTGCTGTGTGTACATTAATAAGGAAAAAAAATTTACTTAAATGATTTTAACAAATGGCTGCAATATAACAAACAATGAAAAATTTAAGGGGGTCTGAATACTTTCCATCCCCACTGTGTATATATATATATATATATATATATATATATATATATATATATACACACACACACATACACACTATATTACCAAAAGTATTGGGATGCTCGCCTTTACATGCACATGAACTTTAATGGCATCCCAGTCTTAGTCCGTAGGGTTCAATATTTAGTTGGCCCACCCCTTGCAGCTATAACAGCTTCAACTCCTCTGGGAAGGCTTTCCACAAGGTTTAGGAGTGTATCTATGGGAATGCTTGACCATTCTTCCAGAAGAGCATTTGTGAGGTCTGGCACTGATTGGGACGAGAAGGCCTGGCTCGCAGTCTCTGCTTTAATTCATGCCAAAGGTGTTCTATCAGGTTGAGATCAGGATTAGTCAAGTTGCTCGACCCCAAACTTGCTCATCTATGTCTTTATGGACCTTGCTTTGTGCACTGGTCCAAATAATTTGGTGGGGGGGGATTATGGTGTGGGGATGTTTTTCAAGGATTGGGCTTGGCCCCTTAGTTCCAGTGAAGGGAACTCTTGAGGCGTCAGCATACCAAGACATTTCCGACAATTTCATGATCCCAACTTTGTGGGAACAGTTTGGGGATGGCCCCTTCCAGTGCACAAAGCAAGGTGCATATATTGGGACTTTCACCAGGCACATCCCTACTATAATGCGGTGCTTGGCTCCTGTACAGACTGTCACACAAGAGGGATTTGTAGTATCTTGATGTGATTGTTGCATCCTTTTTAAGGTAGCAATATACTATTTTGTTAAAGAAAACAGATGCCATAAGCTCAGAGGCTCACCTATGTGTCTATTACATTTTATCAGAGAGGACAAATACACTGACTCCAATTTTTTTTTGTCTATGACTTATCAACTTTCAGAAATCAAGCCAAGGAAACCTGCACCATTCTGTCTAAAGTACTTGTGATTTGCCTATGAAGCCTCTACATAAATATGTTTCCTATCAGTATTCAAACATTTTAGCACCTGTGTGATAGAGAGCATCCTCATGTTCTAAGCTTTCAGAGCTGAAATATCCTGTCCTAAAGAGTAATTCCACTTTTGTTGGGGGTAAAAAAAAAAACTTTGGGTGATCTATGTACATTGCAAGGATATTAACAAACTTTGCTGCAGACTTCTACCTTTTGTTATTCTGAAGAAATAGCTGTTTGCTTGTTCATCTGTTTTCATGCACAAAGTGAATGCAAATAAGAGTGTCTTTTTCATTATGGATCAGCTGCTGCACTTGCAAGGTTCTAATGAGGAAAATTGCAGATTCTGAATCCCTTTAGATGTGATTAACCCTTTGGGCATAACTCACCAAAACTAAAATGTTTATGTGAAGATGCTTAAAATTTGATTTGTATCTTTGTGCAGCCTTCTGGGAAAACCAATGAGCCAATCACACAAGCAGGAAATTACATTTCTGGGGTGTGTTCCATATGCCATCCATGTACAGAATGCCTAAAGGTTGCCATATTCCAATGCATTTGCAGAAAAATTACATCGCTGCAGATTGAAAAGAAATGTGATTTTTAATAACATTATATTACAATAAGACATGTGTTGCAATTGTATATGCTATATTTTATTTTTAATTTGCAATATTTATTTTCCAAGAAAAGTTGAGTTACTTTTTAAATTGAGCAATTGTTTTTTTTTTTTGTTTTTTTTCCTAATGCTATTGATATGTCATCAAAAATGTATTTGGTTATCTTCCATTTAGGAACAGGAGTTTAATCCCCATTATTCTCTATTTTTGCTGTGCAGGTAAATAGGGCCTACCATGTTAAACTAGAAATGTGGAAAACAAAATCCACTGTGACTCAACACAAATCTGAAATGAAATCAAAAGTTGTAATTTTTATGGAAGTGTGTGTGTGTGTGTCAGAAGGTGACAAGGTTGACGTTGATGTATACATTTTACATATGCAATACATTTATTCCCTGAAAAAAATAAATATAATTCTATGACAGTGTTTTTTTTAAGTTCATTCTGCTTTCTTTGTGTCTAGATTCATATGCATCCAACAACAAGACATCCAGTTCTGCTTCTTTGATTAATATTATAGCATGAATTAATATTGTGTTTAATTATTTAACATTCTACTTCTGTGTTAGATATTGAGATCCTTTCATCTACTTGATGGCGCTTCTCCCTTTTGCTCAGCATGACTCTAATTACTCATTAACCACTGTCGCTGTTATGGATAAATGCTTTCTTCAAAAGTGAGTTCCCAGTCTTCTCTCTACCACTCTCAGAAATGCACCATGTGAAATAAGCATCTTTTGGAGAAGGAGAATGTATTTGTTATAAATCATAAGTTAAAACTCTGATCTCTTTAATGTGGAACTTCAGTGTTTGAACCTTTCTACTCTGCCACAGGAAAATCCTTGAAGTGGCAGGTTTGGAGCATGCCTGTCATCTTGCAAAATGAGAAGGCTGTCATGATGATTTTACTGTGATGAGTCTGATAAAAATAAATTATTGGGTGCAAGCCATTTTACAAATTTTCAAATGCCTTGATCAGCTTGGCACAGGTTAGGTAGGAAAATATGGTAATGCACATTGCCTCAAGTTAAAAATATGTTAGGCTAGTGTCTGTGAAACAAAGTTAGGAGATACTAAACTTTATGACATTTAAAAAAAAAAGATTTATGAGCAAGGGTTAAACTGACTTTTGAATTTGCAAGAATTATCTTTCAGCAGAATTACTTTGTATTTTTAAAGTTTAATTTTTAAAGTATACAGTAGGGGAATCCTGCAGGGCAGTGCAGCATTATTAAACTATTCATTTTGTAAAAAAAAAAAAAAAAAAAATTCCTTTCTAGCCTTGCTTTTATTAGCAGTCATGTGACCTAATGATTCCATCCCCACAGACTAGGTCTGTGGGAGGGGAGAAGCTGCTTGAGATAACCAAGAATATCACTGAAATAGGAAGTCCCAGTCATGGTTGCTAAATGGTTAGAACAGCTGTCAATAAACCAGCAGAGAGCTGCCTGTAATTCACCAAGGAGTGTGACAATGCTCCCATAGCATTGGGAGTCCATGGGATAGCCTATTAACCTATTGTTACCCTATCAAAGAAGGAGTGGGCAGAAACTGGTGATATTTAAATAACATTTACCAACAATTAAAAAAAACTTGTACAATTACATTTACAAGGCAAAAGGTGATCTGTCCAGCAATAAAAATGGTAACTGTCAAAGATTAACAGTTACACCAACAATAACATAGAGTGGTAAAAGAAATTATGGTCACCCATGCTGTGTCCAAACTAAACAGATTGTTGCTTTGAGTGACAGAATTTGCATGGAGTTTAGTGCAGAGCTAAAAATCACAAAAAGCATAGATACTATATGCTATGGGGAGAGGTAGTCCCTGCACTCCTGAGCTTTGTGTCCAAGGAACCACGCTCCATAGACTTACACAGTGGGACTTAGGCCCACCCCTCCACTTCCTCTGATTGACAGCAGAAAGAGCCAGCAGCTCCTGCTGCTGCTCAAATGCAGTGTAAAGTGGAAGTAAGGGGAGAAAAGATGCAGCCCTGCACAGCGCTTATCTCTTCTCCCCTCTCTTCCTCTTCACACAGGAAAGGGGGGGGGGGCACAGGGACACTGAAAATGTTTTTAGGTTTAGTAACACTTTAAATGCAAATTGCCAAAAACTTTGTTTGCCTATACTTTTCATTTCAGAGGGCATTTCTACTATTCATGTTGTGAAAAAGAGGATTTTATGCTTACAACCCTAATGGTAAATTCCCATTTTATTAACACAAGGCTTACTGAGGGGCTAGAAATGTGATAACAGCCTCCCAGATAGCAAGCAATTGTGCTGCAAGTTTGAAAATGACTTACTAAGCTATTGCTGGACTTGCCAGGCTTCACAAGTTTGTTGCACAATTACAGCAAGTCCGCATTGCATGACTCCAGATCAACTTTCTTTGCAAACATTCTGCAAGTCTGCTGCAAGTTCTGGTTCAATTATGTTTTGCAATAGTCGTCCCACCACAGGGGTCACTGTGGCTGAATTTTCATGCTGTGGACCTGCAGAGCTCTTGCTGTAGACTAACCACTGCAACTTTGCTCTTGCTAGAGACTTGCCTCGCAAATGTGCTACAAATTGGAAAAGTATCAACTAGAACTTGTGCTTCAAGTGCTCTGCAAGGGTACAACTAACCAGTGAAAATGTGCAGCAAGTTAACAGACTTACAATTCAACACTGCCACACGTGTGGTAGGTTATCCTTGCTATCTGAGGTAGATTGATTACTTTTTTGTTTATGTTTTTAATCCACATGTACTGCATTTGCTGTTCTTACATTAGTAGTAGTAGTAGAAGTAGAGCAGAATGCCCTATCTTACACTGGTGGTCAGTGAGAATAAGCATGCTTCCTTACTCTGGTGGTCAGAGGAAAAAAGAATGTGCCCTAACACCAGTGGACAACAGGAGAAAATGCCCCCTAACATTAGTAGTCAATGGGAAAAAGTATGCCCCTTATATTGCTGGTCAGTAGGAAGAAGATTTCCTCCTTACATTGGTAGTCATTAGGAAAAGTAATGCTCCCTTACATTGGTGGTTATTTGGAGAATGTTTCCTTACAATGGTGATCAGTAGGAAGAATTTTCTTTAAGATTGGTGGGTAAAATAATCTCACATTGGTAGATCACAGGAAGAGAAATGCCTGCCTGCATTGGTGATCAGTGGAATGAAGAATTCCTCCTTAAATTGGTGGTCAAGGAGAGGAAGAGTGCCCCCTCTTATATTGGAGGTCAGAGGGAATATGACTGTTTCCCTTTATGTTGGTAGTTATTTGAAGAAAGACTTAAAATAAAAACATTGGTCTCGGTGTGGCTATCTAAGATTCTTTGCTGGTCTGTCTCTACCAGTCAGGACAAGCATTTCAGTAGACAATATGGTCCATCTTCATGGACTTCTGTGCCTCTACACAGGCTTATTCATGCTTCCTCCTGTAGACGTAGGAATTTGGCTAATACTTCTGCGCTACTACGCGTGCATATACGTGCAAAAAAGGTGCGCGCACCCGTGCTATAGGTGTGCTCACGTGCACTTGTGACAGATGTTGCTGTTATTTAAACTGTGTCAGTGCTTAGGATCAGTGTTGTCTTCCTCCTCCCCTGTATCCTGTGACCCTGTGTTTCTGCATCCAGATTCCAGTTGCTGACCCGGCTTGTCTGACTACTCTCTGAACTCTGATTGCACCGACCCCAGCCTGTCCTTGACATCCGCTTCTGCCTGCTCCATTTGCTTCTGATCCACTAATTGGCTCCTGACCTGACCACGCCCTTGCTTGCTCCTCTGTATCTGATCCATCCTGCCAGTGTTTGACCCTGCCTTCCTGACTCTGCTAATCTTCCTATGGTTTTCTGGTTTTCAGTACTTGCCTTATATCCTGCTGTCACATAAACTAAAAAAGTTCAGGCTGAATGGGGGGCTACCAAGAAGTGGATAGAGTCTTGGGTACTTTATATAATATGTGCAATGACAACTTTTAGTGCCGAAAGTTCCATTGATGGTAACTGTGACACAGTTTGTACATAAGCAAAAGATAATGTATTAAAAGTTAAACAAAACGGCTATAGCTCATGTTGCAAGGATAATACAAAGGAAAAAGCAGGTATAAAAATTATTAGATGCCTTCATATGTCACAGACATCCTCGCAGTAAACTCTTACTGTGTCCTGAGATTAGGGTCCGTTGCTGCGATGGATAGAAGAGAGTCTCAGCCAGAGTGGCCCAAGGCTATAAGTACCGATGGTATGGGGATAATGGTGCAGGAGGACAGAGGTGTCCCTCACTGCTGAGGCAATGGTCAACAAGCAGCCAGTGTCAGTGAGCTGAGCGCCTCATATGACATGCCCCTGTTGAAGACCCCTAGGTTGAAACGCGTCTGGATCATTTATCATCCTCCATGTTGCCCATTTCTTTTATTTCATTGTGATCACGTTTTTATTGCAAAAAAGTTTTTTAGAAATAAAAAACACCCCCTTTTTTATCTGCACCATGTGGAGGCATATTTTTTCTTTCCACATACTTTCTGAATGAGGTCAAGTGTTTGCTTCAGCTCCACAAGTGATGTCTTTGCCTATCTGATCCACATTCTGGTTGCCTGCTGTGAGGACCTACCTGGTGGCCCCCGGAGATCCATGCAGACTCCAGCTTAGAGGATTAGAGCGACAGGACGTCCCTCTCCACGCCCATGGTGGCAGACTGCTCATGCGATTCCCTGTTGCTGACACGGGAATCCACGGGATCTGGTAAGAGTTTTATACACACCATCCTTTCCATGATCGCCTCATCTGGTTGATGTGTCCCTTCTTTGTGAAGTCAAATTTCTGCCAACTACTTGAATACCATCACCCCCTGAAGTACATCCACAATTTTGTGCAGTGGGACATTACATCCCTCACATATATAATTTATATTGACTTTATGTTCATCACATGCCATTTGGGCTGACGTTTCATCATCACTTTTTCCTGACTGAAGTACAAGCAAGGAATTTCTTTGTCTTTGATTACACATCTATTTATGATAGTATAGTGCGGCCTACGTATAGTAGGCCGCAGGGGCATGTGAGGCAATAGACCACATAATCTGAACCACAATTGGAGAAGTCGGGGATGACATATAGTTTACCCTTATGATGGAAGTCTTTTTGCCTATGTGTAACATGGGCGCATGTGAGGCAGAGGGGCTTCCTACATTGATACATGCCTTTGATGTTAAAGAAGGTTAATGGGGCACTGGCGGTGGGGCATGCTGTTTTCACTTTGCTTGGTGCTATTTGGGCCTTTATATTCTTAGCCCGTCTGTAGGTGAACAGTGGTTTATCACTTATTTTAATTTCTTTATTTTTATTTTTATATTTATTTTTATTTATTTGTACTTGTATTTTTATTTTTATATTTATATTTATCTTTATTTTTATTTATATTTCTATATATTTTTATTTTTACTTTTATTTATTTCCCAGTATTTCCCATAACATTCCTCTCATTCCCAAATACCCGTCTGGAAACACACTCCCCCGCTCCTTTTGTCCCAATCTTACGCTTCATTTAAATGTGTATATATGTGTGTGTGAAAGGATCCTTTATAAACGGTTCTTTGTGTTTACACATGTATATACATTGTACATGTTTTATTCCTTTTCCATCATTGCGTCATTTCTTCTCATATATACCACCCATCTCTCCCTATAATTATATACCTATTTAATTATATACCATTTTCTGCATTTTTGTATTCCCTTCCCATATATGTTTACGTGTATATAAATATATATTTGTATATATATAGATATGTGTGTGTATACATATATATATATATATATATATATATATATATATATATATATATATATTGTTCCCGTCCACTATGATCAATACAACATTCCTCTTCATATAGACCGCCTTCTCCTTACCCCACGATCCATATACACACATATATGTTCTTACCACAACATACTCATTTGCATATCTCCTTTTTTTCACCCCCTCCTCACTCTCCGCCCTGCCCACTCCCCATTTCCCTTCACTCCCCTTCCACATTGTGTACACCCCATCTCCATGGTTACCTACGCGCCAAATCATTATACATAGTCCCGCCCTCCTCTCAATTACCTCTCCACCCCTCCCAGTGCCTATGGTATAAATTCCCACACTGAATATGGCCACCAGCATAGCCTGTTGAAGGAGCATGCATGCTCCGAATGCGAAGAACCGTCTGCCTCACCCCGCTCCCGGAAGTGAAGACGCAGGTCAGCACGGCGCTCCACGGAGGATCCATGACCGACATCCTGGCCACCCGGAGGCTCTGAGGACCCTCGGCACTACCGGAACAGCTACCAGGACCCAGGTCACAGGACTCACATCCCAGGAACCCCCCCACTGGCCCGTGACACCCACATCCCCTGAGAGCACGCAGATGAAACTACTTTAATTGCTGGTTTTAGCAACTCAAATGTGAGTGTTTTTATCTATTGTAATAAATATTTTTAACATACATGCTGCACTTAGAGGGCGCCGTCCTTCTTTCTTTTTTATTGTTCCAGAGCTTCTTCTAGCTTTTATAGACTGGCTGCCTTCCATTTATTCAGCATCATTTTATGCTTACATGGACTAATACCTGAACTTGTTGTGAAACGTTAACTACCACCACCAAGTTCCCCCTCTCAGGAACCCCCAACCCACCCCCTTCCACCCACCATTTTTAGTTATATGTACTCAGCTACCTCCATTGTGCGCCATATTAACCCCTTGATCGACTCGAATATCGGCTGTTCACCAGTTCGCTGAACAGCAAACAATTTGGGGTGTTCGTGGCAAATTCGAATGCCGTGGAACACCCTTCAAAAGTCTATGGGAGAAATCAAAAGTGCTAATTTTAAAGGCTTATATGCATGGTATTATCATAAAAAGTGTTTGGAGACCTGGGTCCTGCCCAAGGGGACATGGATCAATGCAAAAAAAAGTTTTAAAAACGGTTGTTTTTTCGGGAGCAGTGATTTTAATAATGCTTAAAGTGAAACAATAAAAGTGTAATATCCCTTTAAATTTCGTACCTGGGGGGTGTCTATAGTATGCCTGTAAAGGGGCGCATGTTTCCCGTGTTTAGAACAGTCTGACAGCAAAATGACATTTCAAAGGAAAAAAAGTCATTTAAAACTACTTGCGGCTATTAATGAATTGCCGGTCCGACAATACACATAAAAGTTAATTGATAAAAATGGCATGGGAATTCCCCACAGGGGAACCCCGAACCAAAATTTAAAAAAAAATGACATGGGGGTCCCCCTAAATTCCATACCGGGCCCTTCAGGCCTGGTATGGATATTAAAGGGAACCCAAGCCAAAATTTAAAAAAAAAAATGGCGTGGGGTCCCCCTCAAAATCTATACCAGACCCTTCAGGTCTGGTATGGATTTTAAGGGGAACCCCGTGCCAAGATTTTAAAAAAAAATGGGGTCCCCCCAAAAATCCATACCAGACCCTTATCCAAGCAGGCAACCTGGCAGGCCGCAGGAAAAGAGGGGGGACAAGAGAGTCCGTTACGTAACCCCGCCCCCTTCTGACGTCACGGGGAATGCCACAGGGAAGTCCCCGTCAAGTCCGCATGCGTCAGAGGGCTGCGGGCGGAGTCACCGGGTGGCCCCACCCCCGTTATTTAAGAACCGTCAGAAGAGGAGAAGCATCACACAGCGGGAGCCTCCCTCCATTCCATCATGGATGCGGAGTGGCCTGAAAAGAAGATGAAGACAAGAAGATGAAGACAAGAAGATGAAGAGAGAAGCGTCACACAGCGGGAGCCTCCCTCCATGCCATCATGGATGCGGAGCGGCCCGAGGAGAAGAAGATAAGAAGACGCCGCAGAGGAAGATGCCGGACGAGAACACCGGAGGAAGAACCAGAAGAACCAGAAGAAAAAGAAGATGGAAGAAGAAAGAAGATAGAAGAAAGAAGCATTTAAATAAAGGAATTGTCAAAAACTGTCTGTTGTCATTTTTAACATTTTTGACAGTTTTTTTGTGAAATGGTAGGGGTACTTTTGTACCCCCTTACCATTTCACACGGGGGGAGGGCTTGTTAAAGGGGGCTTCCAGATTCTGATAAGCCCCCCGCCCGCAGACCCCCACAACCACCGGGCAAGGGTTGTGGGGATGAGGCCCTTGTCCCCATCAACATGGGGACAAGGTGTTTTGGGGGGCTACCCCAAAGCACCCTCCCAATGTTGAGGGCATGTGGCCTGGTACGGTTCAGGAAGGGGGCGCTCCCTCATCCCCCCTCTTTTCCTGCGGCCTGCCAGGTTGCGTGCTCGGATTAGGGCCTGGTATGGATTTTTGGGGGGACCCCAAGCCGTTTTTTTTTTATTTTGGCGCAGGGTTCCCCTTAAAATCCATACCAGACCTGAAGGGTCTGGTATAGATTTTGAGGGGGACCCCACGCCATTTTTTTTAAAAAATTTTGGCTGAGGTTCCCCTTAATATCCATACCAGACCTGTAGGGCCAGGTATGGAATTTAGGGGGACGCCCACGTCATTTTTTTTTTTAAATTTTGGTTCAGGGTTCCCCTGTGGGAAATTCCCATGCCGTTTTTATCAATGAACTTTTATGTGTATTGTCGGACCGGCAATTCATTAATAGCCGCGAGTAGTTTTAAATTACTTTTTTTCCTTTGAAATGTCATTTTGCTGTCAGACTGTTCTAAACACGGGAAACATGCGCCCCTTTACAGGCATACTATAGACACCCCCCAGGTACGAAATTTAAAGGAATATTACACTTTTATTTTTTCACTTTAAGCATTATTAAAATCACTGCTCCCGAAAAAACGTCTGTTTTTAAAAAATTTTTTGCATTGATCCATGTCCCCTGGGGCAGGACCCAGGTCCCCAAACGCTTTTTATGGCAATAACTTGCAAATAAGCCTTTAAAATTAGCATTTTTGATTATTCATGTTCGTGTCCCATAGACTTTAACGGTGTTCGCGTGTTTGAACAAATTTTTTGCCTGTTCGCAAGTTCTGGTGCGAACCTAACAGGGGGGTGTTCGGCTCATTCCTACTGCTAAATACCTTTTCTCATCAGCAGTATATAGCAGTCTTGTGGTTTCTATCAGTGCCTGGTTAAAGCTTGTAGGCGTTTTCATACTGCACTGGCTGTCCTATCAGGAGGCAGGACTCCTGTCTGGACAGTGCTGATTGGCCCTGTGCTGATCACATACACTCTCCCAAGAAAAAAAACTTTCTGGCAATACACATTAATCTGAGCACGTGCAGCTTGACTTCAGTAATTCTGTCTTATCACATGAGACATGACATGAGACAATGCAAGAAGGGGAGGATCTGTGCATACAGGATCAAACAGCCTTTTTTATACAATACAGAGGATAAAAATTATTCTTTACTGCATATACAGACTGAATTTACTGTTGTGGGTTTAGTAACACTTTAAGTCATGTGACTTGCAGCATCCTGATCTCAGGATACAGTAAGCATTTACTGCGGGGATGTCTGTGACATGTGAGTGCATCTAATTATTTTTATATGGGCTGTCTCTTTTTAATTATCCTTGCAACATGAACTGTAGCTGTTTATTTTACTATTAATAAATTCTCTTTTGCTTATACACAAACTGTGGCACAGTTACCATCAATGGAACTTTCAGGACGGAATGCTGCCATTTCACATCTTATATAAATACTCCCTAGCGCCAGACGTTAGGTACCTTTTGGTACCGGTTTGACACCATCTCTGGTATTTTGTTCCTTCTAGCTGCTGGGGTGTTTTAAGCACAAAAGATTCCATCCACTTCTTGGTAACCCCCCATTCAGCTCCTAAACTTTTTCAGTCCCTAGTGCTGAACTTTAGGTACCTTTTGGTTAAAAGCTGTGCCTGCTGTTCTACAGTCTGCTACTGGTGTATGCTTCACCTGCCCGCTGTCACCAGTACCAGCTTGCTCCAGTCTGCCACCCACCAGCTGTCTACCAGCCTTCCTGCTTCACTGAAGGCTACTGATGACTTCTCCTCCCTGGCATAGATACCAGCTCTGCTACTAGCAAGACTTACAGGCACTCATGACTCGTGCACTCTGCACTCCTGTGCCTTCTGCTCACACTACCAGGGACCCTAAGTCAGAGGTGTAAGAGAGCCCTTCCTCGTCATTTCAAGCTCTATGACAAAGTACGTGATACTACCTAATGACGTCAGCTCTGCAACACAAGGGGTTCATTATGGATGGCAGCCAAGCACACCTTTGAACCACTAGCAACCACATGGGCTACAGGGCAATAGTCCCGCAAGTAGAGTTAGGCACTGCATGGCCACCAATCAGATTCAAGTCTACTCTAATCACTAATCACTCTAATCACTTTACTCTAATCGCTCAAGGCTGCCTAGTGGCAAGTTACTGTGTTGATGGTATAGAAGGAATTGCGTCCAATGGGTTGTATCCCAATTGTAGGTGGTAGGTGATAGAATCCATTGGGGTCAAGGGGTGCTACCCATCTGATAACAACAATGAAGGCATTACTGCAGGGAACACATGGGTAATTGTAGAGGAGCACCCGATGTCCAAAAAAAGTCTCACTTGATGAAATTTATAGTTGTTTATTGAAGGTAGAAGTAAACAACTAGAGCCAACACATTTCAGGGGAATTGTCTCCTTCTTCAGGGTATATAGAGAAAAAGATACATTGTAAAAAACAGTTTAGCGTATATCTTTTTCTCTGTATATTAGCCTGAAGAAAGGGAAGGCCATTCCCCTTAAATGCATTGTATTGTTTGTACTAGAATTAGTAGTTGCTGAAATTTGCATTGCATATTAGACACTGCTTTTACTGCCTATTAGGCCTTTGATAACCCTGTTAAAAACACAATAACATGTAGTGTATTTTTATAACAAGGCACTAAGTATACAACTACTTTAAATACTATGCATTTTATAACAAGGCACTAAGTATACAACAACTTTAAATACTATGCATTTTATAACAAGGCACTAAGTATACAACAACTTTAAATACTATGCATGTAGTCAAGCTTATTCTTTCAGTGACCACTGCACAGTTATGCCCTGTACACAAGGTCGGATTTTCCGACGGAAAATGCGTGATAGGACCTTGTTGTCGGAAATTCCGACCGTGTATAGGCTCCATCACACATTTTCCATCGGATTTTCCGACACACAAAGTTTGAGAGCAGGCTATAAAATTTTCCGACAACAAAATGTCGGAATTTCCGATCGTGTGTACACAAATCCGACGCCACGCATGCTCACAATAAATAAAGAGATGAAAGCTATTGGCTTCTGCCCCATTTATAGTCCCGACGTACGTGTTTTACGTCACCGCGTTCAGAATGATCGGATTTTCCGACAACTTTGTGTGACCGTGTGTATGCAAGACAGGTTTGAGCCAACATCCGTCGGAAAAAATCCTAGGATTTTGTTGTCGGAGTGTCCGATCAATGTCCAACCGTGTGTATGGGGCATTATATGTCATAGCAACAGCTACCAAAGCACTGTAGAATACTCTATAGCTAAGACCTAATATTATCACTAAGCTGTAAATAAACAGTCTAGGTTCACATGACTAGTGTTTGCTTTATAGCCCTCACTATGTCATGTTTTTTTTATCTAGAAACCAGAGAGAGACAAGTTGAGGAAAATACTATGCAGCATAGTGTTGGAACAATAACTGAGTCAGAATCTATTTAAAAATCATACTGGGGTCTCAGTAACATACACATGAAGAGGATGGGAAAAAAATTCTGTGTCAGTTATCTGCTCAGCAGTGACTTGAGCTTCATTAAGAGAAAGTGTGAACTCTCACAGGACAGACATGTTCTATTCTATCTTGCAAGTATAAATTATGCTATAGAAAAAAATCTTGGCCTTGGCTCTTAAGACTATGTCAATCTGAACAAAATTTCAAGGATTTTTTGTATACATTTCTATATTTCAATCATATCCCCCCCAGTCCCTTTCTTTTTTGAAGAGTGAACACATTCAGGTAAATTAGTTCTCCCTTATTATCAAGGTCCTGCATGCACCTTTTTAACTTGATCATTTTAATTTAAGGTGATCATCCTAGCAATCTCTTGAGTTTAAAATCATGCAGTCCCCCTTTTATTTCCAAACAGGCTCTTATCCAGGCATGTAAGTGGTCATTATATCCTGTTCCCAAAGTGGATGTGAAGGTCTGTGTGAGCCACCAGGAGTCCACTCTCTCCCAAAGGCAAATCACATACATCCCATTTAGCATTGTTACACTCTTTCCACTGTTTGAAACTGGACTGTATGAGGGTATTTACTGGGGCACACAGAATCTGGTGCAGCTGTGCATAGTAACCAATCAGCTTTTCAGGTTTTATTGTCAAAGCTTCATTGAACAAGCTGAAGTTAGAAGCTGATTGGTTACTATGCTCAGATGCACCAGATTCAGTGTGCAATAATCATTAATACATTATTAAATGTATTTTTAAGGGCAGGCTGTGTAAGTACCTGACTTAGTAGCATCCTCTTGCAGTCATTGTATAACATAACTCAGAGATTTACTTCATGCACAAGGACACAGAGATCTGTTGCTTGGAGATGTAACCAAACTTACATGTGTGGTGTTGGCACATCAATGATTTGCAAAGGTATGTGGTGCCTGAAAAGAAGACTTGGCTACAGTACATTTTCACTGGTAAGAAGCATAGGCCAACACCATTCACCATTCTCACAAATATTAATATAGTGTTAGACAAATATAACATAAAGACAATTAAAGTTATGAAGGGCAAGCTTTATAGAAATATTTTGATAAATTGTCGAAATATTCACAATTTTCAACAGCAATGTGGCATAGTCTAAATGCCAATGCCAAGTGCTAGACAAATATCTGACTACCCTATAATCCACATAAATCAATGTACAAACACTAACCACTTTAAAGGCCAAACTACCAATAAAGCTGTCATTACCAGCATAATATGAGCAGAAGGTGCAATGAAGAAGGGGGAATGTAAGGGGTCTTTTAGGCCATGAGTTCTTATTTGCTATACCATATTAAATCCTGATTTGTTGCTTCATCTTGGTTCACTGTATGATCTCTTGTGAAAACTGTCTTTATGATTTTTTTAAAAATTGCCTATTCTTTCATAGCCAATGTCTTGACCTAATGCCACGTACACACGACTGGACCGCCAGAGTAGACTCTGCCGATCTTTCCGACAGAGTTCCGATGGAGTTCCGCTGAAACGAACTTTCCTACACATGATCACACCAAAGTCCGTTCGTTTAGAACGTGATGACGTATGACGGGACTAAAAAAGGGAAGTTCAGTAGCCAATAGCTGCCCTTGCGTCGTTTTTGGTCCGTCGGACTAGCATACAGATGAACGGTTTTCCCGATAGGAATTGAGTCAGTCAGAAAGATTTGAAACATGTTCTATTTCTAGGTCCGTCAGAATTTTAGAAAGAAAAAGTCCGATGAAGCCCACACACGATCGGAATGTCTGACGGAATGATTCAGTCTGACCTTTTCTGCCGGAAAGTCCGGTCATGTGTACGCGGCATAATAGTCCATTTGGTTTAACCACTTCAGCCCCAGAAGGATTTACCCCCTTAATGCCGAGGCCATTTTTTGCTATACGGCACCTTGTCGCTTTAACTGACAATTGTGCGGTTGTGCGACATTGTACACAAACAAAATTGGTGTCCTTTTTTCCCACAAATAGAGATTTCTTTTGGTGGTATTTGATCACCTCTGCGGTTTTTATTTTTTGCACTATAAACAAAAAAAGAATTTTGAAAAAAAAACCCAATATTTTTTACTTTTTTTTGCTATAATAAATATTCCCCCAAAAATGTAAAAAAAAAATTTCTTCATCAGTTTAGGCCAATATGTATTCTTGTACATATTTTTGGTAAAAAATCGCAATAAGCGTATATTGATTTGTTTGCGCAAAAGTTATAGCATCTACAAAATAGGGGATAGATTTATGGCATTTTTATTATTATTTTTTTTTACTAGAAAAGGCGGTGATCAGCGATTTTTAGCGGGATTGCAGCAGACAGATCTGACACTTTTGACACTGTTTTGGGACCAGTGACATCCATACAGCGATCAGTTATATAAAGATTCACTGATTACTGTATAAATGGCACTAGCAGGGAAGGGGTTACCACTAGGGGGCAATCAAGGGGTTAAATGTGTCCTAGCGAGGTGTTTCTAACTGTGGGAGGAGTGGACTGCCTGGGAGTACAGAGAGATCGCTGTTCCCAATCACTAGGAACAGATGATCACACTGTACTCCCTTGACAGAACGGGGATCTGCTTTGTTTACACTGGTAGATCCCTGTTTTGCCCCTCTGTGAAGCGATCGCGGGTGGCCGGCGGACATCGCGGCCGCTGTATCTATTACACAAACCGCCATACCGGTACGGCGATTTGACAAAAAGAGCCAACCCCACAGTATATCTGTGGCAGCTGGTCAGGAAGTGGTCAACTTTTCTATTCAGAGCTGATGGCCTCAGAGGCCTGTGCTGGTCTAAATTGCCCTACATTGTCTAACTTCTGCCCATTATATAGGTTATACAGTAAACTGACTGCCAAAAAGCATTTATTCAGTGGTGACTTCCCTATTGGAAATTTCAGCCTGTTGTTATAGCTTCATTTTAAACATATCAAAATGACATCCTTCCATCATTGGAAGGTCTGATTCAAAAACGAACCAATGGAAACATCCCATTAAAACACCCATATAAAAACTGGACCAACAAATGCAAAACGGCACTGATGTTCCATCTACCTTTGCACCATGGCACAATGGAAATCACCCTTTCCCACTTTGTCCTGCATAAAGCCTCCAGGAAAACACCCCATGCAACTGTTTGATTTCAAAGAAGGCATAACAGATTATTTAACATAATTCCTCCCCATGCAGATTTAAACACGGGATTATTATTCTTCCTATATATGAAATGTTATACATTTACTGTATTTGCATGTATTCTCGCTGTGTGTGTGTGTGTGTAAACATTTCTTAATGTAAGGGACTCACTCCTCTAAAAAGTTATATAGCGAGTTGAACAGTTAGCTTTCTCAAGGGCAATAAACATGTGCACTGTAACTGAGGCAATGTGTTAACTAGCTGTAATTAGCTATAGCTGTTATGCATAAAAACTAATTGCTACACATAGAACTGATTTGCAGCTACTGTAGTAAATGATTAAAAGCTTGTCAAATGAGAAGACCTTTCTGCTTTGAACATTTTCTGACTGTAAAACTTTGTAACGGCTCTGCAGAATGTCAAACTCATCTGTGCCTTTGTAATTTATAAAGCACATCTTAATGAATTTGTCATACATGTTTATATTAGATAAGTGAGAATTAGCTGCATTGCATAGAGCTTTCAGTAAAACAGAAAAAGAAAACTTTTTATTTGGCTGATCATACACAGACTGCATGTAATTAAAATGCTATATTATAACTTGTTTTCTATTTAGAGATGTCATGCAAACTGAGCAAACACATTAAAAAACCAAACCATCACAGAAAATAGCATTTAAGCATGTTTAGCGGGTAGTTATTAAGTGATCATTCCTCCTTTCGTCCTGTCACTTCACAAAGCGCAGATGGTCTTCCTGTTAATGAGTTTTAATACATATATAATGAAATCATTACAAAACATGCACTCTAGGGCTTGCATTGAAGAATGTATGCCATTTGAAGGTGAAATGTACATTATAAACACATTAACCTTATTTTACAAGCTATGCTATTTACACAAACATGTGGCCCTATTCAATAAAGACTTTTTAAACCTAAAAGTATGCATTTTTATTAATTATTTTACATTTTTATACATCTAATTATGCTCTAAAAACTGCTAATATTAGGGGTTACTCCTACTACTCAGTTTCCAGTACAATTACTGGCCCCCACTTACCCTCCTTCTGTAAAATTTGGTTCAATGCAATGTGTTGATGATTCAGCCCAGAGCAGGTCTTCTGAGCCTAAAGAGCACACTACTAGCCAAGAACAGTATGTTTACAACAAAGGTGGATACACACAGAGCAAGACCATGTTGTTGGAAATAAAATTATCATATTAGAATTTTAAATCGGCTGGGAGGACATTATGCATTGAGCAGAACAAATTCTCATTGGTTTACAGCACTTATAAATAAGAATGCTTTACTGAAAAAGGTCAATTTCCTGCAATGCTCTTGCACTGTAAGGGGAGAAGAGTAACAAGTAAGAAGCATATGGTTTTTCCCACCACAGCTTCACCCCTAGAATGTGGAGATCAACATTTAGTACATGCCCACCTGCACAGCCTAGACCTACAATGTGTGTTTGTGCTAATCTCTTTCTTAAATACTTTCTGTTTGTTTTTTCAGCTCACCTCTAAGGCTAGGTTCACATCTGTGCGGGTGGTTGCTGCTGCAGGTCCACATCTGTTCCCACAGCCACAACCACCCACACAGAAAAACGTACACTGCATGTACTAGAAATCACACCCACACTTGGAACCATACTTGCGGTTCTCATGCTGCTAAAATGCTACAGGAACCTTTTCCCTTAGTTTCAGGAGGCACGGCAGCTTATTTAAATGGATGGGCTGTCATTCCCACACAAATCTCATCTTGCAGAACCACATATGTGTGAACCTTGCCTAATGTCCATTGTAATCATTTTCTGCTGCTCTCTGTTGCCATGGCTGGTTCACCGCTATTGTCTGCCTGTCCAATATTTTCTTCTGTTTCTATGCCATTGTCTTCATTACCACTCATTTCTATAGCTCCATTCACTTTTACCTTTTTCTGTGTCCCTGTATAACTACGATGTGAATTGGCAGAACACACACAAATGACTACATGCTCCATTAATTTCTGTCTTTTTTATGCCCCTGTATGCCTCCTATGTGAATTTACAGAACACACTCTTATCTTTTACCCATAACAAGTTAGCTGGGTAGAGGGCAACCACCAATTTCCCAGACTTAATACCATGAACAATCAGTGTCTCCCACACATTCTTGTTTATTACCTCTCTACAAGGTTGGAATAGCTAAGGGGACAAGACCATGGCTACCAGACCTGCAACCTAACTGAAGCCTTGCTCAAAATTCCCCAACATTCCTCCCTATGGTTGCTACTAGGAGTCAACCTTATACTATGCAAGCAGAATCAATTAATAAAATGATAATTGAAACTATACAAGCAACTATTGCCTTAAAAAAACAAATCTAACGTTTTACTCAACATCCAAGAAAACATTCCACTCACTCTCTCCCAGGTGTCTAAATAACTATTGCAACCCCTTATCTAGATGTCCTTTTCCTCTGGCTCTGAAATACATATGCAAAACTCACTACCTCAGTTTGTCAGTTTCACCCTGAGCTGCCAAAAGAAAGACATGCAATACCACCTTACACACTTGAGCCATTTCTGCTGTTAGCTCTGCTACAGTATCAATGCTCTCATTTGTTATCTGATTAATTTCTTTAGCATATAAATTCAATATTTTCACCATGTAGTTTCCCCATTATGTTCACTGAATTAAACATAATTGCTCCAGAAAAAATGTCCCACTTAACTTTCCTTACAACTATGGCGAGTATGATATACAGTTATCCATGAAATTAGAAGGGAGATATTTTAGGGTGCTTCTGCTAGACAGGAAATGTATGTTCTCTAGGCTCTGGTCAGCGGGCGTGCAAGATGATGTCATGTTGTAGCCACGCCCTACATGTTTAGTCAACTGTGACATCGTTGGGTGACTGGCTGGATGCCGTACATCACACAGGAAGCTTATGTGCACTGCCCACTACAAGGCAACCAGGATAACAAAGACAATTAGTATTAGTATACAATTGGTATTATAAAAGCCTCAATGTGATTGAATAAAACTGGCCACCTAATGGTGAACCCAAGTAATACAGTGGCTGATATAATGCAGCAAAAAAGGGGGAAAAAATCTCCCTCGTCTGGCAAAGGTAACTACTACAATTGTCTATAAACCTAAAAAGCGAAAAAACATAAAAAAAATACACTGTAATGGCTCAAAAAAATTCATACTTAAGACCAATATAATAAAACTAATCCCTCAACCTGCTACATTGGATTACAAACATAATGCTTAATAAAATGCATAATACAGAGGATATGGCAGAAATTAGAATAAGAAAATGATTTTCCATGTATAAAAACAATTAAAATAATTAGCATACAAACACTTTCTAAATTGAGATACATATCAGAACACCACCTAATCAGCTGTTATTATTAAAACTATAACTGTCCCTATCAGCATTCAAGCTATATGGGAAATATGTTTTTAAATCGTATATCCATTTGGTTTGAAGATGTGAGAGCTCCCTCTCCAATGAGGAGAGAACTTATCAATGGCAAAAAATGTGATGCCAGCATCATTTTTAGCATTGTACTTTGCAAAATGCTTGGGTACACTGTGGTTAAGGACTCGGGATCTAATATTGGAAATACGTACCTTCAACCTCGTTTGCAACTTTCCTCCCCACATATTGATAACCACATGGACAAATAAGCATGTAACCCACATTTTAGTGTTACATGTTATAAAGGATGTTATATCATATGATGTGGTCATCTGATTAGAGGAAAATGTGTGTAGTTTCCTACCCTGAAATGCATTTATCCTGCAAACTTCACACTTTCGACAGGGATGAAAAACTTTCAAATCTTGAAAAAACTGTGGTCTCCTAAAGAGGTTTACAACATTGGGTGCTATAACATTCCTTAATGATGGAGCACTCCTATGTATAACTGTACCCAGGGCCGGTATCAGGTACCAAAGTGCTGGAGGCCAATGGAGAGAGAGCTTTCCTTGCAGCTCAGTTCCAGACTCCCCTGGAGGTGAGACAGGAGGAGTCAGGCCCAAAGTCACACAGGTCGCCTGCAAAGTTGCTTGCAGAAAAGGCTCAGGAATACGGCTGATGAGCTGCAGGGCTGCTTCAGACAGGTGGCACCTGTGAGATGTAGCAGGTAACCAGGATCACTGAAACAGATGATAGTCCAAGATTTGGTGCCAGGTGGATAGCAGAGGAGATGAGGTTAGGTGGGAGCCGAGGTCAAGACAAGTAGCAGGCTGAGGAGATTCATTTAACAAGCGGAAGTCAAGGTCAGGAGGCAGGCAGGCGACAGGTCGGTAATCAAGGATCACAGGAAACACAGGAATGTCAGTAACAGCTGAAATCAAACAGAACTTCAGCCAAGGGCTGACTTCCTTATAAAGGCCCATGTGATATGCTGGCAGAGGTGCTGGGACCTAGAGCCCTTCTGGTTCTCTGACAGGTGCTGAGTCATAGAGCTCTCCTGGTTCTCTTGACAGGTGCTGGGTCCTAGAGCCCTCCTGGTTCTCTGACAGGTGCTGGGTCCTAGAGCCCTCTTTATTCTCTGACAGGTGCTGGGTCCTAGAGACCTCCTGCTATTGGTACCCTGACAGCCGGTACAAGGGGTGGGTGGGAAGGGCGGGTGCCCTGGGCAGAGTGTGAAAGAGGGGCAGTTTGTTAGCAGGCATAAGAGTATCCCTATGCTCCATTTGCCGCTCCAGCCTGCATCAAAAGAGAGTGGAGGATGCGCCCTTCCTAATTGCTGAACTCCTTTCCGAGGCAGCAGTCAGACCCCTTTTTAGAAAGGGAAGACTCCCTCTCCCTTGGATCCTGTTAGTGTGGCTGGCTGAGTTGGGGCTTTCACAGTAAGAGCTCCACTACAGGTGGGCAGAGCAGGAAGAGATCAGTACACTGCAGTCCCGATTACTGCTTCCTGCCCACCATACACAGTAGCTCTCCCTTGGGCAGAAAGAAGATCTCAGAGAAGAGGCGTCAGACTGCATCTTCTACACATGTCCTGACCTTCTCTACCTTTCACCCTGTACTGTACTGTGCTGTCTGTAAACCTGCCCTGCACCTTGAATTGCAGGTTTACTAAAAGAGAAAGTAACGTTCTTGATTAGGTTAAGAATATATTGGGACTTCTGAAATGCTACATAGATGTATTCCACATACACATTGTTTTTAATAAGATATAATGTGTACATCTATGTATCACCTCAGAAGTCCCGGTATTTTCCTAACCTATTAAAAAGTCTGAACATAAACATCAATGAATGTGATTGCATAATGGAGCTCCAGGAAAGTAAAGTAAACAAAAGCGCATCCTTTCAGTGTATGTGTTTGGGGGGAGAAAAAAAGTCCCTGCAAATCCAATGCGACTTCAGCCATAAAACTGTAGCGTGGGTGTGAATCACATGCGATGTCTGTGTTCACACAAATATGAACCCAGACTTATTCCATGTTCCAGCCAGCGCCAGTGCTCTCTTCCTCCACACAAAGCCTTGACATCATCACATACCATAGAGGGACATTAACCCTGTATAGTATGATGAGGAGGCTGGAGTGTGACCACAGCCAGTAACTTACACAGAAGCTGAGGGGAACAAGTCACAACAGTGGAGGGAGCCTGCAGTAATAAGGTAAAGCTGGGTACACGCAGGTAGAGTTTTGTCCAGGTCAGCTGGGACTGGCTGAATTTCAGTCTGTGTGTAGCCCTCCCTGTTAGATAGAAGCTGATCATTAGACTGGACAGGACTGCTGGAAAACCTTGTTCAATCAGTAGCTTGCAGCCAATACAGAATACATTAATCCATTTATTCTGATTGTGGGGAGTCCCCACTGTTGGAATACAATGTTCCATCAGGGGGATTCCTGTATCCAAATGGCTTGTGTAGATGCAAGAACCTGTCAGCTAGCAATCTGAACAAAACTAACGTGTGCACGTGTACCAACTT